>NW_018165452.1:339662-340133 GCF_001263595.1 Phalaenopsis equestris | reverse complement strand
ATATATATATATATATATAAATTTTAAGTGGTCATGGAGCCGCGTCTCCCCTTTGTTCTACTTATTGTCTATACCAAACTTTAATACTTTATTTATTATTATTATTTTCTCTTCTATTATGGGGCTTTTTTGGAATGCTTTTAGTATTTCACTATTTTAAATAGTAGATCCTATTAGGTGCATTTAATTAAGGCCTTCATTCATTGAAAGAGTCCAACGTTCTGATGATTCATCAAATCAGCGGCAATTAAGAAAACTCCCATATCATTACCGCCTATTAATTTAGTATATATTATCCGGGGATTTACATACATACCACCCAAAATTTTCCTTTTCCATTTGTACCGCCTAAATCTTTCGTATCACATAAAACATCACTATTTTTATTTTTAAAATGTAATATATACATTTTCATGTGTAGGTATGCCAAATATATACATATACCTATATATACCGCGGGGTCTTGCCCCC
>NW_018165452.1:335329-339607 GCF_001263595.1 Phalaenopsis equestris | reverse complement strand
TGTTATATATATATATATACAGATACATACATACAGATATAGATAGATAGATGAAAATGTATATACATACAGTGTTATATATATAAAACTGGCTTTACTCCTGGGCGGCCGCATCTTGTATTATATATGTGGTATTTTTAAAACTGGCTTAATACTTATCTTAGGCTTTATTTTTGGGATATTCTTTAAATAGCATATCTAGTTGGGTCAATCCCAAGCGTAGGACAAATTCTAAACGTCATCGTCACGGCCTTCAAGCCTGTACGCTATTTCTTATTTGAGCTTATTATTTTAGTGTAGGGGCAAATTACATACAAACCACTCTAAACTTGCTATTTACATATCAATCATTCTCTTTCATCCATTTTTCAAATCCTCACTCAATTATAAAAATTCATGATAAAATCTCGAGGCATATTTTTTATTTTTATCAAATTCTCTATAATTTGTTCGTGATATATTGGTTCCGAAGTTCATGAGGTTAATTTATAAATATTAATATTTTGAGTGATCTATATTTAATTTTAGGAGAGTATTACAATATAGTTGTTTGCATATTCTTTTTCTTGACGATATTGTGGTAGAGAAAAAAATATTCTCTCAGGAGTACTGATGCATCAGTACTCTAATGAGAAGATACCACGTATGCAATGATCTCATTATAATGTCAGGTGGCACCTCCTCATTGGAGTACTAATGCATCAGTACTCCTGAGGTAATATTTTTTTCATGGTAGAGAGCTATCTAATTTTTTAGAGGTATTTAAATAAGGTACCCCTAAATTTTTATATATTTACATATGTAACAGATAAAATATCATATATGCATGTATGGTACTAAAACCTTTTGACATTACATAAAAAATATTAATGTTATCTACTTTTCGAAAATGAAATGCATTTTTTTCTTTCATGCGCTATAAAAAACAAATTATTATAAATAAAAATATCAAATTTTATGCGTTGGATAGGCGCGAGCACATAATTTAATGATGTGTCATATTCTAAATTCTACGAATGTAAGAATCGTATATTTTGGGACGGATCACGAGTAGAAAAGTCCACAAATTTCTACCAGAAATAATGAAACAATAATTGCAAAACTCCTAAATTCTTTGAAGAACAACTTCTCGGTGAGAACCATTACTATAAGAACCAAACTACAAGTGAGAAAATGTCTAGACAAAATTTATAAATTATTATGTGTAGTTGAATTCATAAGCATGTAAATTTTGCATATAACAACGACAAAAAAACCTTCATCCCTCATCCCACTAAGTGGGGTCACCACTAAGTGGGGTCAGCTACATGAATCTTATTTCTCCATTGCGTCCTATTTAGTGTCATATTTACATTTAACTCTAATAAATTAAGATCATTTTTATCCGATATGCCCAAGTCATTCTAGATCTACCTGTGCCTTTCTTACATAAGCCGAATCTAGAACATTTATTCTTTTAATGGGATCATCAGATAATCGACGTTTAATGTGATCTAACCATCTAAGACGACTCTCTTTAGTTTTGTCCGTCACTGGAGCTCCACCAACCCTATCATAGATATATTCATTTCGCATTTTGTCTCCAAGGGTGAAGCAACTCATCCACCTAATCTTTCTCATCTCGGCTACACTTAACTTAATTTTATGTCTCTCTTTTAAAGACCATGATTCAGTGCCAGAGAGCATAGCAGGTCTCACCAACATCTTATAAAATTTCTTTTCAGTCTAAACGGTAGTTTTCTATCACATAATAGGTCTGAAACATTCCACCGCTTCAACCGACCAACTTGAATTCTACTAATAACATTCTCATCAATATCACCATCACTTTGAACAACAGACCCGAGATATCTAAAACGTTCACGCTTTTTAATAATTTGATCAACCATAATTACATTTCTGTCACTAGAGCTCTTACTACTACTAAATTTTGCATACATATAATGATATTGTATATTAAGTCCGCATGCATACATATAATGATATTGTATAGTAAGTCCGCATGCATACGGACTCATTAATGAAGCATATTAAGCAAGATACTTCTTAGCAAATCTCTTAAATCAATCTTATAGAATTGGAATTGCTGGCTTTATGCACTTTTTTTCATGGTTGATATTTTTTTGTTTGAAAATTGTCAGGCTTCAGCCTCAACTAATGAACTGAAACAACTAGTAGAGGCTCCTCCAACACTATTAAGAGTAAAGAGTAGAGATGCTAATTTGGAAAGATTAGAATTTAACCTTGCCAGAGCAAGAGCTGCCATCAAATTTGCAGCACAAAATCCAAATAAAACGTCTGTAGAAGATAAAGATTATGTACCTACAGGCCCAGTTTACAGGAATCCCCATGCATTTCACAGGTTTTTTTTCCCCTAAGTTTTTTTCCTCGCATCACTTTGATTTCTGGAAGAATATTTCATCAAATTAATGCATGAAAGTTTTTAGCTCATAAATGATGATAATACTAAGGGTGTAAACGAGCCGAGTCGAGCCAAGTTGGAGCTACTTTTGACTTGAGCTTGAGTTTGATTAATTTAATTGAGTCAGAGTCGTGTCTAACGAGCCAGCAAGTTCTTTAGTATGAAAGAGAAAAAAAAAATTAATTTAAACTAATGTTATTATTAAATGACGAACACAACCAAGAGAATTAGTATTTTGAAGAAAATGAATAAGAAAACACTTGATGTTAAATATAAAATATTAATTCTTAAGCATTTTAATAATTTAAGGAATTTTTTTTTGAAATCTAATATAATTTTTTTATTATTTTTTTTACGAGCTAACAAGTGAAGTTTAGACTGGCTTGAGTAGGGCTGTAAACGAGTCGAGTTTGTGCGAGCTCAGTCTTGGCTCATGTTCGACTCGTTTGAAACTGTTCGTGTTTGAAATTAACTCGTGAATAGTGTGTTCGTGTTCGGCTCGAAATTGGCTCGTTAAAATTAAATTGAAAAAAATAGATGTAAAATGTTAGATTCGAACCTGGACAAAATATATGTAAAAGAAAACAAATAACAACATTACCACACTAGGTGTTATGATTTAAACTTAGATATAAATAATAAAGGTAATATCTTATTATATAAATAATTATATAATTTTTTTTATTTCAAGCTAAAACGAGCCCAACATGAGCGAACAAAGAGTTGGTCGTGTTCGGCTCGTTTATAATTCGAGCTTTAAAAACTCTTTCGTATTCCGCTCGTTTATTTAATGAAAGAGCCGAACATGAGCTACTTAACTAGCCGAACACGAGGTGTTTGCAAACAATGAGCTTTTTTTACAGCCCCAGGCTTGTGCTTGGCTTGTTAACTTATCGAGCTCAGTTCACGAGCCACTTATCGAGTCGAGCCCGGGCCGGCTCACGAGTCACCTTGGCTCACTTACACCCCTAGATAAAACCATACAAGCAAACAACAAATCCGAGCTAGCCCCCATTTTCTCCCGAACCTCTTCTCCCGAAACACTGCATGCAGGAGCCATCTTGAAATGGAGAGGCTGTTTAAGGTGTACGTGTATGAAGAAGGCGAACCGCCATTATTCCATGATGGTCCATGCAGAAGCATATATTCCATGGAAGGAAGGTTCATATATAACATGGAGATGGGAAACAGATTCAGAACCAGAAATCCTGATCTTGCACACGTTCATTTTCTTCCTTTCAGCGTCGTCAAGATGGTGAAGTTCATCTACCAGCCCAAGACTTTTGATATAAGCCCCATTGAAAGAACAATTGCGGATTATATAAACGTTATATCCTCCAAATATCCCTTCTGGAATCGAAGCCTCGGCGCTGATCATTTCATGCTCTCTTGTCATGATTGGGTAAGTGTGCTTCCATTTTTCTTTGGAAAATTTACGTACCAAGCACACAATTCTTATGTATTTAAATATATATATATATATATCACATCAAATATTTTATATTTACATACATAGTGTTTTGTTGTTTTATACAAAGGCATAATTTTGATATTATGATTAAAATTTGATTTTGATGCATTTTATCATGCATTGCGCTCATCTTAAAGCATATTAAATGTGTATAAAATCATCTAAATATAATTTGGATCATGCATTATATACTAATGCAGATATCTAGTTAACGGGTATTTTTCATGTATTAAAATGAGATTACAATAAATAAATTGATTGCATTTGTTTTGCATAGAAAGTTTAAAAATAAATATGTATGAAGAATTTCAACAATAATTGCTTTTTATTTGAGAAATAAGGTTGAATATCAGATTTGTTATATATATATATATATATATATATA
>NW_018165452.1:315023-335314 GCF_001263595.1 Phalaenopsis equestris | reverse complement strand
TATATATATATATATATTTATATAGTTAACATTTGTTAAAAATAGCTATATAAATGATATTTCACAGTTTAAGACTAATGGACAAGCATTTTCGATCAGGATGAATTATTATAATTCAAAATTATGCAACGAATCAAAAGGATAAAATATTCTGTCTAGTTTTCCATGTCCAGACATTGGCGACGATCCGACCATATGAAATGCACAATGACATGGTCAGATCATCACATGTGTGATTCATCAGATGAAATATTTTTTTCCAATAAAAAATCCATTTAACTACTTGTCTAGATCTCAATCAATCATAATTTTACATCATTTTAAGGGAAAATTATTATGTGCAGAGACGCACGTCTAAAAGACGGTCCCGATGAGCTGCCATGCTTGTCATGCGAGCCACAGTAGTTACAACATGACCATATCCAAACTGTCTTCCGATTGTACACTCAGTTGCACCTAATAATTCTCCCTTTTTTAGGGCGAAACACTTCTAAATCCCACATTCTTTACACACCCTTTAAATAATCCTCAATCTAATATATATTTAAAATTGAAAATCTACTGCTACTAATAAATACAAATCAATAAATATTCGCAGGGGCCAAAAGCTTCCCACTCTCTCCCTTACCTCTACTCCAACTCCATCAGAGTACTCTGCAACGCCAACTCCTCCGAAGGCTTCCAACCCCACAAAGACGTCTCGCTCCCCGAAATCAATCTCAAAACCCGACGGCTCCATCGGCGGCATATCGCCCTCCCGCCGCACCACCCTCGCCTTCTTCGCCGGCGGCATGCACGGCCCCATCCGTCCAATCCTCCTCAAGCACTGGAAAGATAAGCACGACGATGAAATGCAGATTCACGAGTATTTACCTCAAGGCGTCGATTACTACTCCATGATGAGGAGCAGCAGGTTCTGCATTTGCCCGAGCGGCTATGAGGTGGCCAGTCCGAGAATAGTGGAGGCGATATATCTGGAATGCGTGCCGGTTATTATATCGGATCACTATGTGCTGCCGTTCAGTGATGTGCTGAATTGGAAGGCGTTTTCGGTTCAGGTGTCGGTGAGGGAGATACCGGAGTTGAAGGAGATATTGGGGAGGATAACGATGAAGCAGTATATAAGGATGTGGAGAAGGGTGAAGTTGGTGCAGAAGCA
Source organism: Phalaenopsis equestris (assembly GCF_001263595.1). NCBI lineage: Eukaryota > Viridiplantae > Streptophyta > Magnoliopsida > Asparagales > Orchidaceae > Phalaenopsis > Phalaenopsis equestris. The sequence goes on along the minus strand of NW_018165452.1, from coordinate 334,155 downwards.
TTTTGTGGTGAATACGCCGCCGATGAGGTTTGATGTTTTTCATATGATTTTGCATTCTGTTTGGTTGAGGAGGTTGAATTTTCGTGTTGGGGATTTGGGATTGGATTGATTTGAGAAAAAGAATGTTTTTTTTTATTTTTATATATATGTTGAGTTTGATAAGTTAATAAGAGAATGATTTGTTGAATGATTATATGGAAGGGAAGATAGTGCATGTTCGATGTAAAGAGTGGTGCATGAAATAGTTCCATTGAGATGCGTGGATGATATATATATATATATATATATATTTATATATCACACACACACACACACACACATATATATATATGTGTGTGTGTGTGTGTGTGGATGGAGATAAAAAGTTTGTAAGAAGGAATAAAAACAACACAATTTTAAGAGCACTAATACTAACTATTTTTTATTTTGATACAAACTCAAACACATTACAATTATTTGTACTAGTGATACTATGTGCCAACACATTTTGAATACTACTATGCACTCTCTAGAATACCCTTCTATTTTCGAGAGAATATTAGGTGTGGGGTCTGCATGCATGAAGACTCAAGTGCAACTTTGTTGTACAAGTTTGTATTCATGAATATAACCATGAGTACAACTGTGTAAAATATGGTTGTACTGGAGTCTGCATGCATGAAATCTCTGCATCTAATATTTATCTTCTGTTAAAAAAAATTATTAAATATATTCTATATTTTTCTAAACACTCTTTGAACATAATTTTATAGAATCCGCTAAAGACTCATGAACAGTCTCTTTAATATCTAATTATTTAATTTATTCATTAGACGAGTGTGACGAGCATAAATAGTACTTTTGAGTTTGATTTATAAATGAACCTGCCACTATTTTGTTCATTTTTAGCTAATTTTGTATCAAATTAAATAAATAAATAATATTTAAAAAAAATCACATTCTATATAAAAAAAATTAAAATTTATTTTTTAAAATTATTTGCGTTAAATTCTAGCCGAACAAACGTGAGATAAAACAAACAAGTAAATTTGGATTTTGTTAAATGTTGATGCAGCGGTGCTGTGAAACACACACCAATCATGCAAGTATATATGTCACTTGAGTAATATACGAATTTGAAGCCATATATTGATCTCATAAGGAATTTTATCAATTTCTCAAAAAGGTAAAATCTTTAGTTTGACGGTTTCACAGTTAGTTTGAATTGTCGTTGTTGAATCATGATTTGTCCTTCAATCACACCCAAGAAATAAAGAGTAAATAGGAGAGAGAGAGAGAGGGGAGAGAGAAAAGAGAGAGAAGTGAACACTAATAAACAGTAATGCACCACGTTTTATTCATAAATTGATCTCCTTATTTATATGGGAGAGAGTATAATATGATGCTGTTATATTTTTGTCTTTGCTTTAAAGGGGACGTATGAGATATTTCTAGTATTTTATAGGGTGTGCCTGTCTTTTGGCTTCTTTCCGGCTTGATAGGCTAGGTTTAATTTATTGGCTTTAGGTTGGCAAGTTGAGATTCGTTTAGTCGGCTGTGCTTAATCAATTTATGTCTACCAGTTGATAAGTCCAAGATATTGATCATTGAACTATGACGAGGCGTCTTTGTTGGGTCAGCTCTCCTATGTCGATCAGGTTGGATGTATTTTTGTCTCGTTGCGGTCTGAATGATCTATTTTTTTATCTTTCAGTCGCCTTTGATTTGTTTCATGGTTTGGTCAACTTTGGCCTGAATAACTTCACTCGGCTGGACAATTGAGCCTCATAGTCTTTTGTTAGTGGTCTTCCTTCATCATACTTTTTCTTTTAGACCATTAGATTTCCTCAGAATTTCCACTGAGATATTTTTTATATACATATTTTAGTTCATTGATTCTCTTACTTATTGAAAACGTCATCTTGAAAAGAATAAGACAATTTAATGTAAAAAATATATCACATTATTATTCAATAATTAAATAATTGAATTCTCTTAATTTTACACCTTTAATTCTTATAAATAAGGCATGGCAGAACTTAGTATCCTTCCTTCTGTGACCCCTTTCATTTAAGTCAGTCAACTTCCGATCATTATAATAGAGCACGTGTCAAATACTCTAGTTAGATCCTCATTAAAGATCTACTTCGTACTTCCTTCGAGAGGTCGGAGGAGAGATACTGCATGGAAAATAAAAGGGAAAAGAAAATTTTTGAAAAGAAAAAAATAGTTAATGTGTTGACAAATCAAGTGCGACAAAAAATATCTTAATTTTTTGTTCAGCGCAGGGATTAAATCCGTCACCCACCGTGTAAAGAAAAAGTCCCCACCAACTAAGCTGCTCTTATATAAATTCTCACAATAATATAATATATATACTCACATGTATATATATACATGACATAAAGAAAATGATTTTAGATTTTGACATTTTTGGTCGACAAAGTGCTCTCACCCAAAAATAGGGAGCAATTGATACATCTCCAACAAATCTGCATCATTTGGCTTGAATCTCGAGGCATGACATAGATCTTGAGACGACTTTTAAGAAAGAAATATTTAAACCTCGATAAAATCTCATCCAAAATTCCAATTTTAGCAAATTTACAGTCAAACTGACTGGCTTGACAGGAAGAACTCAATGTTACCAAAATTAGTCCAATCCAAGTCAAATCAAGCTATGATCAAGTCATTAAACAACTCTTAGAAGTTTTTTGGACATACAGAAGGTTAGATGAACGTTGAATGTAACAAGCCTATAATTGAATTGAGCGTCTCGACAAGACGAATCCAACGAGCCCAAGATTGCTCGATTTCAACTTCTTTCAGGTACTCAAATCTTCATAAAATACCGTCTAATCGAAGATAGCCCTTTGGACCATCCGATCAAAGTTGTTCATATTCCAACATTCATTTCACTCAAAACACTATAAATAGAGCCCACCCCTTTGATGAGAGGGGTCTGATAGCTTAAAAGTGAAATTAAAACTTTGAGAATAAATTGAAGTCCAACACCATCATTCTCACTGTCAATCGTCGCTAGCTGCTTTTAACCGCAGCCGACCACCATCAATCACAACCAATCATCGTTGATCGTCGTCAACCACTGCCGACAACCGTCAACAACCACTGATCATCGTCGAGCACTAATGCCATCGTCAACCACCACAAATTGTCGTCGACCGCTGACCATCGTCGATCACCACCAATCGCTACCGACCACCACGAACCAGAAGCCGTCAATCGACATTGTAACTTGAAAGACCTAGCAATCATTTTCCCGTCTATGGGACAAGAGGTCTCTGTAATCATCAACCTATATTGAATTTTTACATCTAGGCAAGACCTCACGATTTTTCATTTTACGGGCTTTCCACGTAAAAATTTCTAGTTTCATTACTGGTTGTTTCTTTTTATCTGAGTGTGTTGAATTCTCATGCAACTATAAGATGCTAATATATTATTCTACCACCGTGAATTTTTTAGTTCGCATAAGTAGTATTGATTTGATGAATAACAATATCCTGCAATGTCATAGAAAAGAGACTTCTGCTATCCAAATAGAATGTGGGAATTTTGAGTTCTCCTGTTTTACTCCCCCATCTTCCCCAGCTTTGATGCTATAGTGGTATCAGAAACCAATGTCGACTAGCATGGCAGAAGGAAGCAAACGATTAGTTCTTGACGGCGATTGAAATTTAGAATCCATATTGATTACTCAAAATAATCTCGTGCAAAGGTTAGACGAACTCACCCTGAGTTTTTCTGGGTTTCCATAGAGATGTGATGAGAAATACAATCTTTAAAAGAGGGAAAAATTTCTGTAATCCTACAATCCAACCTATGGTATAGGCAACCATACCCGTATACCCTTGCCATTTATTTAAAAATGAGAAGAATCTCCTTGGAAAGATGAAGAGTGAATTATATTGCATGGTTTATAAATGTTCCTCTAATTGAATTATATATGGAGATTTTAATGGTACCATCTCTTTGAAAAGCACTCTATGAATACAACTTCATTGATCTTCTTTTTATGGGTTCGATTTCAATTGGTCTTGCAATTTCTTTAGATTTGGAGGACATTTTTCCCAACTACAATCGCAAGTCTTTGAATATGAATTTTTCTAATTTTTATATTGTAATTTATTTAGTGAATATGGTTAAACATCCAAATCCCTTGTTTTTTGGTTTTAAAACAGTTGCTTTTATACCGCCCAATTTTGATGAATTTTCATACAACTATCTAATTTTGATGAATTGCCATATGAAACAACTAAAATAAGAAATGTAAATGTATGTTGACCTCATTTTTTTATCACATTCCTTCCGATACTCACCCATCTGGATCTAAGAATTCTTTTTAGTATCTTTACATGGTATATTTGGGTTTGACTTGATCTGGTTGACCTGGGTCAGTTTTGGTTAGCCTTAACTCGACCTGGTGGGCCTAGGCCTGATTGGTTGAATGGTTGACCAAAAAAAAGTCATCACTTAAATTTGATTTTACATACATGTCACATTTGTCATCCATGAAAGGTGTATTTAAAAGGTTGGTATAACTGTAAAAAAATTATAATGGAAGCGTTTGATATGTAAATACACAATAATTGGGTCGTATTTGTGTAAGAAGGAAGTAATCTTTACCCTTTCTTTCAATTTACCGGAACCTACCATTTCGTCTAAATGGAAATTTCTCTCCGCTTCATCTGACATCCCTCTCTCATGGGAGAACTCTCCACTTTTTTTTCCTGCAAGAGTCGAAGAGCTCCTCCTTCCTTCACACAAGCCGAACGCCTCTCCTGCTTTTTCTCTCTTTTTTGCACACGGCAGGGTCGAATGCTGATTGTGGGAAATGGGCTTCTGCGGTGGCAGCATGTTCGCACGATTAGTGGTCTCTCTCTTGCCCGGTCCTCCGAAAGGAAGCTTTTCACAAACGAATCTTGAAGAAATTAATATGGACTTCAGCATTTATGCTTGTTGGAGAGCGTACTTTTGGAGCTTAAATCGGGTTGTGGAGAAGGATTATCGATCTGACTGAGGTAAGTACTTCTATGTAAATTGTGAAGCAAATGAAGGAGATTGCTTACAACGCCCAGCATTTGATTCTGAAAAATTAGGGTTTGGTCTTATGCCCAAATGGTATGGATTGCAATATTTAGTGATAACATATGAAGTATATGTTCATCTTTATTACTGCATATTTAAACACTAACATTAGTTTTTACATGCATACTACCTAATTCTTATGTATTTAAATATTTAAAGCATGTACTTCCATTTTTACATACGCAACTCAATCCCTAGGCACTTGTATATCCAACACCTAAGCACTCATATTTGCCTACATACCACGCAATTTTTATGCATTTCATGCCTAACACCTAAAAGTTTATATTTACATGCATATCACTCAATTCTTATGCATTTAACACGTAAACATTCATATTTGTATTTAATGTATTTAAAGTATTTTGTTGTGACAAGTGTATGGATGAGATCAGTTTCACCATATGTATGTATTTATATATGATAATATATTTGATATGATATTGAAGATCTAAGCGCTTTGCTTGTATGCAAATTGAAAATTAAGTACTAGATTAGTAAATAAATATGAATTAATTGGTATGCTTGTAAATGTCGTTTGTATACACATATGTAACGCCTTAGTTTTCATATTTATATTTATGGTGTGACAAATGTATGTATAAGAGGGCATGTGTTACTTTTGAAAGGTAAATGAATGGTAACTTTAATGTGATATTAAAGATCTGGGTGTTATGTATGTAAAATAGAAGCACAAGTGTTGTATTCGCAAATTCGTAGGAATTAAGTGACATTCATCTAAATTTATAAAACTGTGGATCTAATAAAAAAAAAATACTTGATAGAAGCAAACTAAGAAACCCAACTAAATCATAACTAAAAGGTCAAATCTAAAAACATGAATTAAAACCCACCAATTTAAATAAACTTCAAACCATTCCTCAGTAGATCAACTATAAACCCTTAGGTTATTCAATATAGTAATGAAAACTAAGTTCTTACACTCCTAGACTAGTCCAATCAAAAAACTTAGCTTAGATTACTAGGTACCCTTAGTTAGTGTCTAAGGACTAGGATTTATAAAACCCCAAAGCTTGTAACACCCTTGAACTATGAGGTGCCCTATGATGAAGTAACCAAGTGTTACTGACAAAAATACTTCTATTTGCCTAATGGTTAAGTAAAACCCTGCTTGCCATATATATGGCAATTGTGGAGGCCTCTAGCCATCTGGCTGGTTAATAGTCCAATGTTGTTGATGAACCCATAATGATGAAAAATCGTGAGGATCCTGGTCGGGGATGCCATACCCAACTATTTATATTAGTCCACACCTATTTGGTTTCCTTGTAGAACTTAGATTTCTCTAGGGTCAGAGCTTCAACCTTAGTCTAGAAATCAATCCAACTCATTCTATTTATACTCATCAAATTGCATCAAACCCCTTCCAACCTCATCAGAATAATACCTATATATCTATATATCTGTTTTTGTTGGAGCAAAATCTTTTTTTTTTCACGTAATTACTTTTATTTTGCTTCAACATCATTGCACTGAATAAGTTATGCTAATCAATTTCTTCAAAAGAGCTATCGTTAGTCATCTAAATTTCTACTTTATTTAATATTTTTTGCAGTTGCCAAAATTAGTTTTCCCGCTTTAATCAAAATGCTAAAAATAATACCCTTTAAAATTTTTGCTTTAGCAACTACTTTATTTGAATTATATGTTGTAAGAAAAAAATATGCTAAAAATGTTCATGATTGAGCTGCTATTTATCTAAAATAATACAAACAACCGTGGTTCCTATTCAGAAACAATCAAAGCATTCTCGTAAAATAAGATTATTGGATTGGAGATGTTGATAATAATTATCTTTATAGGAATTGATTTGAATAAGAATTTCATGATACAGATTTGATAAAGATATGTTTCATAGTCATCAAATTTATTTTTTAATGATTATAATACTTAGTTGTATGATTCAATATTTATTGATCTTTTCAAGATAAATCTAATAAATATGAAATCTACTCTAACCAAATATTACAATATTACAATTCAATAACAAATAATAACAAGTAGTAAAATAAAATGCTCAAACCCAAATAAATATTTTTAGGTTATTTTTAAAATAAATGGTTTGTGTGCCCACTAAGAAAAAATTCTGGCTCTGTCAGTCATTGATCATGAGGGAAGTTTTTGCTGGAGTGCAAGACATATTAAAGGTGTGTGAATTGCAGTTAAAAGCACACATCACCATCCTTTTATTCCTTGGTGATGAAGTGTTAAGGGAGGCAGTGGAAGAAAAATCAGCCATGATGTATGGGAGAAGCTTCATGTCAAAATAGAGGAAGATCAATGAATAATTCTTCTTAGTTCACTGCAAAAGTCATATAAATATATAGTCGATACAATGTTCTATGATAAATCAACTTTGATAATGACAGAAGTAAAATCTGTCTTAAAGTCGGAAGAGATTCAAAGAAAATTAGATAGACAAAAGAAGAGAAGAATGGAGACAATCTATTCATGAGGGGAAGATTGGATCATAGAAGCAATAAATTCAGTAAGAGTTATCATAGCAGATCCAAAGCCAAGTCTAAAGCTTCAAGAAAATATTTTCATTGTCATAAGGAAGGGTATTATAAGAAAGATTGTCTGGATAGAAGTTGAAAAAAAAAAGAAAAAAAAAATCAATTGAAGGATGATGGTAAGGTTGTGGTGGCATCAAATTCATATGGTTATGAATCATCCAATGTTTTGATTTTAACTCAAATGGAAGCCAATGATGAATGGATCATTGATTTTGGATTAACTTTTCATATGACACCAAATAAAAGGTTCTTTCAAGAACTTAAAAGGATAGATGGTGGAATGGTTTTATTGGGAGATAATAAAATCTATAATGAGATGGGAGAAGGATCAATGAAATTTCAAATGTTCGATGGCTATATTAGATTCTGAGAGATGTCAACTATGTTTCTTAACTCTAGAAATCTTATCTCAGTAGGAATGTTGGATGCAAATGGATACAATGTAAAAAAAGACAATGGACAAATTAAAATCATCAAAGGTGCAATGTTTATGATGAAAGAATCATTGGTTAATAACCTATATTCTTTGGATGGCCAAGTTTTTGTTAATTATGCAACCAATGCAGTAACAACAAATATGGACAGAACTGATTTGTGGCACTTAAGACTTAGTCATATCAGTTATTGTAGGTTGGTAGAACATTGCAAGCTGAATATGTTCTGTGGTGATACTATGAGCAAGATTGGAATTCTATGAGAATCACATTATTGGCAAGTACAACAGGTTAATTTTAGTATAACCAAGCATAATGATAGAAGTATCTTGGATTATATTCATAGTGAGTTAAGGGTGCCAGCAGTTGCTGCCATCAAAAGAGCAAAATACTTTATGTCAATAATTGATGATTATTCAAGAAGAACTTGAGTGTATTGTGTAGCGCTTGAAGTTTTCCACCAATAGGAGTTATAGAAAATAAGGTTGGTAGAAGAGTCAAGAAATTGAGAACCGATAATGATTAAAAATTTTGTTCAAGATAATTTGATAGGTATTGCACTGATGAAAGAATTGATAAGCAATTTATAGTTGTTAATACTCCACAAGAAAATAGTCTCGCCGAGAGAATGAATAGAGCATTACTTGAAAGAGTAATAATTATGATGCTTGGTGCTGAATTTATTGGAAGGAACACTCAAAACAATGAGCTATTTAATTAATAGATTTTTTCACTAGATTTAAGTTAAAAAACCCTAATGGAAATGTGGATCAGTCATCCATCTGACTACAATAAATTGAGAGCCTTTGAATATGCAACATATGAACATATATACATATACTTATATATGACCAGATGAACTTCAGCCAAGAGCACTTAAATGTTAATGTTTGTTTTAGCGGTATCCAAAAGGAGTGAAAGGTTAGCTATTGTTGTGCATTGAGAAAATATGAAGAAATGTAAAAACAAAATTTAAATGAAGAAATGTATCATAAGTAGAGATGTGACTTCTAACGACGGATTTTCTAATGTTAGAAACTCGCAAAAGGATAGAAATGAAAAATGATAATTATATTATACTAGATAAATATTAAATGCAGGTAAAGTAATATGACCTGGAGACTTCTAAATATGGAATAGGCATGTAGTTACAAAAGTCGAATGTTGATGCAGTTGAGCAAGATAACAACAATGCCAATTGTCTAGAGAAGAAAAAACATGAGGTTCTAGACCACCAAAGAAATTTTGTTTTACAGACATAATTGCTTAGGCCTTTGTTTTATTTAATAAAGAATGTAAAGAATTGTCCTATTTGTCAAGAGTCAATCATTAGCAAAGATTCTAGACACTAGGTGCATGCTATAAAAGATGAAATGAGATCATTATACAAAAATCATACTTGGGAGCTAGTGGAGAAGCCAAAAGATGCTAAGGTCGCCGACTGTAGATGGATATTCAAAAGGAAGAAGTATACTCATAGTGATCTCAAGCTTATATTTAAGGCTAGATTGGTGGCAAAATGTTATGCACAAAACGAAGGATTGTATTATGATGAGATTTTTTCACTTGTTGTCAAAAAATCATTTATAAGAGGGATGCTATCTATTGTAGCTAAATTTGACTTGGAGCTTGACTAAATGGATACTAAAACATCATTCTTACATGGTGCTGTAGAGAAAACTATCTATACGCAACAATCTGAGGGATTCAAAGAAGGCAATCGTCATTATGTATGCCAACTAAATAAACCCATTAATGGCTTGAAATAGTTCTGAAGGCAATGGTATGTGCGATTTGATTATTTTATCAAAGCACTTGGTTTGATATGTACAAATCATATTATTGTTTATACTTAAAAAAGTCTGCATATAATAAGGTTTTGGTGTATTTGCTGATATATGTTGTTGGCCTGCTAATAGCCAATAAAATCAAATATGAGATTGATCTGTTAAAGAAACAATTATCTAGAGAATTTGAAATGAAAGATATGAGGCTTGCCAGGAAGAGAATTGGGGATTCAAATTATCCGAAGTTGTTGGAAGGTAGAACTTTTCTATCACAAAAGTTGTATATAAAGAGTGTGTTGAAAAAATTTGGCATGATTAATTCAGAAGTTGTCCAAGTGCCATTAGCTAATCACTTCCAATTAAGTTGTGATAATGCTCCACAATCAGAAAAAGACAAATCTTATGTGTATGATATTCCGTATGCTAACATTTTTTGGGAGTCTTAAGTATGAAATGCTATGTACATGACATGATCTTGCCCTTTCAATCAGTGTTATAAGTAGTTTTATGGCGAATCAAGAAATAGTGCATTGGATGTCAATAAAATGGATTCCTAGATATGTTAAAAGGTTCATTAAGTTGTGGATCGCTATTTGGCCGACAATGCAAATTTTTTACAGGATATGAAGACTCAAATTTTGTAGTATGATTGGATACATACAATATTTTTGATATATATATATATATATATATATAAGATTGTTGCGTGGAGAGCTTTTTCTTTCTTCTCTGTATTGTAACATGTGTTTTACATTTTTGATAAGAAATTGCTTTTTAATATCCATCATTTCTATTTATTCCATTCTCTAAAATGCCATCGTTATATTCTTGTTATATTCTGGGAAAGTTTTGAGGCAGCAAAATTTGCAACAGTTGTGTATAAACTTATGGATTCATCTCATGGTGTTTTTTTTGTTAGAAACAAGAAACTTTTGTTTGCTTGGTTATCTCAAATAAAAGAAAAATATGCTAATTTTTTAAAGATGATTTTGTGAAATTTTTAATGGTTGTAATTTATTTGAAAATTGTTAAATAATTTGGCTTCTCAATTTGCCTTGATTGAGGGTATTGTGGAGACTCTATTATTTAAATACTTGAGTGTTCAATTGGTTTTTTAGCATATTCTTAGTGGCGCTCAACTGTTGAGAACCTTTGTTGGAAATAAAATTTTTTAGCTAAAAATGGGAGATTTATTAACATCAGCTTTTTCCCTCAGATAATCCGTTGTATTATCTTTCTTACTTTTAGATTTATATTTTGGTGATCAATACAATTGATGTCATTAGAAGAATAATGTGTAGCTCATCAATAAGAGCTTTACCAAACAAAGCTTAAGAAGATTCCACATCATGGTTAATCACAATCCTAATTGAGATGTCCACAAAATTAGCAATTGACTGCATCTTGGCCTAACTATTGACCATCATATTCTGATAACCAAATGATTTGAAGTATTGATAAATCACATAAGTACATGTGTCATATGAACATAGTTTGTGTATCGATCCTACGAGGAATGAGAGTACTCCGAAATTATGAAAATTTTCATGTCTACTGGTTTCGAGTCTAGTCTGAAGGTTCGATTGTTGTTGATTTTTGAAAGCATCTAACTGGTTTTTGCAAAATGAAAATCCTATTTTAAATGTAAAGGGTAAATCTAGTAAGTGAAAGTAATTCCCTTGATTTGGATTCTAAAAATCTAGGGTTAACAAATTAACAAATTTTAACAGTCAATGTCAGGAACAATTTTCTTCTTTAGTCCCTCCTGATGGTGATGATAAAGTTAGGACATTAAAAAAGTTTATTTCCCTAAATCCAATGAAATCTCAAATATTGAGTATTTTCTTATAAGATAGCACCAATATAAGAGTAATATTCTTATTCTAATGAGGTTTATCAAAGTTATTTCACTAAGGATTCTTCTGAAATTTATAGTTCATAATGATTTTTAACATTTCAATTGACTTGATTGAATGTAAATGAAGGTTTAATGGATAAAACACCTCCAAAACAATTTTTCATTCAAGTCACATGCTTCTTATCAAATTCTTAGAACTTTTACTCACCAAATCAAAGGAGGAAAAAGAATTAGTGATAGCTCCCACTTTGGAACAGTAAGAAATACATTGTATTAATCAAAGCAAATAAAAGTTTAGAGTTGATAAAGAAAAACTAGAAAAAGTTACACCTTGCTGCCAATTTATTTTCCGCTCCTCTTACATTGTGTCGGCCGTTTTATTTTAATTTTAAAACTTTATGAACTTTAAAGCTTGGTTTTATGAGTTTTTTGAAAAAGAAAGATAAGTTTTATAAATATGAAAATAATTTTGATGTAAATTTAAGTTTTGAAAGTAACATTTTAATTTTGAAATAGAAGAGACCAAAAGAGTCTCACATTTTAGATAGTTTAGACGACTAAGCACGATAACACAAGTAATACACTTATTCCGAAGAATAAATATATATCACTTGTAGTAGACTCAGTCACATAAATTAAAGAATTTGTGACATCCGTTTGGTCTGCGAAATACTTTATATAACGCCAACAAGTTCCCCTACCTAATATAAGGATTAAATAGAATTTATTTTACTTGAGTTCCAAGTTCCCTATAGAGGCAAGCCTCTATAGTTAATTACATCTTAAATGACAGGGGTCACTTAAGAAAATTCTCGATTAAGATCATTGATTTTACCTTTCAGATTTCAAAGTTTAGGTTTCCAAGATTGTACATAGGAAAATTAAATGGGGACGACTAAAATAGGAACATTTATTTTTAAGGAATCCAAATGAATGAAGAGTAGGGGATATCACAGATCCAGGGAGAATCCCAATGACCTCCAAACTATTCTATTGTTTGGTTTTATATCTTTGAAATGATGTTATTTAATGATTAATCCTGCAATTTATTTAGAATTTAGGATTTATATTTATATGATATTTGATCGTACAAATAACCTAAAAAGATAGGAGGATTTACACCGTGCCGCACAGTAACCTCAGAATCCTAAAGTGTTAGGACTTATAATTGCACAACATGGTTATGCAAAAGCCTAAAAGTGATATGTGAGGTTTACGTTGCGCTACGCAAACCTCATCGAAATCTTATGGGTTGTTTAAATTAAAGAAAGTGTTCGGTGATGTGAATGTGTTTTGATGTCGCAGATCCATCTTGAAGTTGTTCCTCGTCGTGCTATCCACGGCGTTCGCTCCAAGCTCTTTGTCGTAACAACTTCAGTTTTGTTATTAATTTTATATAATCACTAGGTTTTTCTATACTAAGACATAGTGTGTGTCAAAACAATAGAACATGCGGTATAAAAGAAGAGAACAATATAACATGCTAGGTGAACAGTATAACATGCTAGGAGAACAGTATAACATTCTGTGAAATAAAATGCTGTAATGTAAATCAAACCTGTATATTTAGGAGACATGCTGCTCCTTTAAGCTAGCTATTATTCACTGTATAAACAAAAGAAAAACATTGCCTGGAAAACTCGAGAAAATCAATGAATAATCCACGAAGGAAAACTCGAGAAAATTGACGAGTAACAATTCAAATAAAACTATCAAAACCTCGGGAAAATCCCAGAGAAAAGGCCACGAGTGCTTAGTCCAAAAATTCCGATAAAATATATGAAAAATCCGAAAATAGGGCACTGCAAGCACTCGGGTCGGGGCTGGACTCAAATATATATATTTGTACTCGAGGGACGTCGAAGGCTACTATCGGTCACCCAGATATATAAAGCCCGACACTCCACTAGAATGATGTCCTACTGAACCTAACTTAGGAGGGTACTACTTAGCCCAGTATTGATAATCAACAAGTGGACAACCAAGTTGTAATATATATTTAAAATTTATTATTTTTTTGGCATGCATATATATATTTCAGGCATACAGAAAGAAAATTGTATTTAATTTTGTAATGAAAATATTTTTTATAAATATTGTATCTGTTCTTATCAATTTGTTTTATCAATTTTTTAAAAAAATATAGTTGTCCACGAGTCGATCACGTCATCGGACTTAAGACCGCCAACAACCTAAGAAGCTACGGATCCTTCGCTAGTCTTATGTCGGTGAATAATACTTTCATCCTACAGTTCATCAGATCCCATAATTGAGTTCTGATGTTGTAGGATGAGATATCATTCTGCTCTATCACCGGCGTGCCTTTGTCATCATCGCCCTAAGTCCCAAAACAAAACCGACCTACTTGCGACATTGCTTGATGATTTCATATATAGCAAAATGCTATATATGAGCACTTATGTATCAGACATAAGCACAGAAAAAAACCGAATCAAGAACCAAGGAAAAAATAAGAATAAAAATGGGGATGAGAGAGGAGGAATTGATCCACCCAAAAGATCGAAAGGATAAAGTGTGAAGCAACCCTCAAAAGAGAGCTCAAGATCCTTGAATCAATTCAGAGGATATCATCTTCTCAAATTTTATAATTGGATTAACCGAAGAAGAGTATCCTTTTCAATTCTTGTTTCAAATAAATTGAAATGGGCCCAAAACTAACATGATACTATACCCTTGGCTCCATCACTTACACTCACACTCCCATGCCTGAACCTGAATATAGTATTTATGTTATCCAAACTTTAATATTAACCCTCCACAGAACTCTCTTATAAATAACAACCTTATAAACTTTCAAAGCCTTTCATGAATCCAACTTATATTAACTTCATGATTTCCCAAAAAAAAAAAAAACAAAGTCATAAAAGCCTTTTCATATTTTACAAGATAAGAGGAATTAACCAATAGAGGGGACAACCACCAGTTCAACATATTTCATAAAGAGGTCACAAGTTAAGTCTCACGGGTAAAGGGGCAGCGAGAGGAAAATCTTCACCCTTTAAGCTCACGGGTAGGGTCAAGAAAAGAGAAAAGCCACCGCAGCATAGACCCATGGGTAGGGGCAACAAAAGAGAAAAATCACCACAGCACAGGCCCACGGGTAGGGACAACAAAAGAGAAAAGCCACCACAGCATAGGCCCACGGGTAGGGGCAACAAAACAGTAAAGCCACCACTGCATAGGCCCACGGGTAAGGACAACAAGAGGAAGGCCATAAGGCCATAAATATCAAATAAGGTTCACAGCCAAGGCAACAGGGAGCACATCATCATTATTTTTAATATAAAAGAACCATAGGGAGAACTCATAGCCCAGGCAAAAGTAAGAAGCAAATTAAATTCCAGCCAACTATAACATAAAGCACAATCAGCAAGGGTCATGGGTAAAGGGCAGCAAGAGGAAAGCCACAAAGGTAGCACACACTAAATAAGGCTCTCGGCAAAAGGCAGCAGCCAACACCACCAAATCATCCTCACAACAAAGGAGAAAGCCAGGAACAACCACTTTTGATATACATAATAGTGAATAGACAAGTTATTATAAATAATTATGACTAAAACCCTTTTCATCGCATAAGGAATGATAGTGAATTAACCTACTTGTATCAAACATCCCCACATAGAGATGGATATTGAAATCCATGAATTTTGGGATGACAAACTTGATTACCCATAAAAATTTCAAAAGGAACGTCATATCAGGAATTTCCAACTCAGCCGAGCCCATTAAAGGGGCAAGACAGGAAACCGTAGGTAGTAAACGTGAGCTCAGTGCAAGAGGCAAACCAAGTCCAGCACAGGAGTGCAACCGAGCCCACCAAAGGGCTAAAACAACAAGAGATTTCAGCCAGGACATGATTCCAAAAGGAGCTAAACCGAGCCCATCAAAGGACCAAACCGAGCCCGGCACAGGGGCAAACCAAGCTTAACACAGGGGCAAACCCAGCCCACAAGAAAAGGCAAAATAAAACCATATTTCCTGGCTGCCAAAACCCCTTCAAATGGGCCAAGACAGAGAGTATTTTCATCCATGATTTAATTTCAAAAGATCTCAAATCAAACCCAACAAGTGGGTTAAAAAAAAAGAATATTTCTATCATAAATTTAATTCCAAAAGAGTCCAAACCGAACCCACGAAGTGGGCCAAAGATAATGTTAAAATTTCAGGTAAATCCAACCTAGTAGAAGCTAAAACCAAGCCCTTCAAATGGGCTAAATGAAATGCAATTTCTAGCTAACATAAACCAAAACCGAGCCCTCCAAATGGGCTAAAAATAGAGAAAATTTTCCAATAAGGATCCAACTTCAAAGAGCAACAACCGCATCCAACATATGGGCAAACCTAGCCCTCATAGGGGCAAAACATAAACGAAAATTTTAGCAAGGATCCAACTCCAAAAAGCCAAAACCGAGTCCTTCAAATGGGCCAAAAACTGAGAATATTTTCAGCAAGGATCCAACTCCAAAGAACCAAAATCGTACCTCAACAAGTGGGTTAAAACAACTAAAAAATATTTTCCCTTGAAGCCTCACATTTCAAAGTATTGTGCCAACATATGCTTCAACATAAAAATGAATTCCAACATAGATTCTAGATGAGCAAGCATCACTCTAAATTCTTATCCATGACTTTTTATGCATCTTAAGCTGGAAAGAAACATAAACCATCTTTTTCCCTAAACAAATCGGCCTTCTTTTAACAGTAAATTGCTTAAAGAAAGAAAGCCACAATTTCCAGCATGTAGGTATAGAAATAATAGAAGTGTAAGAAGAAGATTTGCATGTGATAATGAACCTAAACATGCTTTCCATGTATCTTGAGCAGAAAAAGAAAAGAAGGCAGTCATATCATGCTCTATCTTAATATTCTCAAGACTATTTCATGTTTAAGTTTCAGAACAAGCCCAAATCTTGCTTCCACATGCTTTAGAAGAGATAGGAAATATTTGAAGATGCCATCCGAAATAGTACCAAATAGAGGAGAAGAGGAGAATACCTCTTTTAAGCAGATTTAAAGAAAAATTATAAGACAGATTCGAGAAAACCACTCCAATAGAAATCCTCCTCCTAAAGACCTCAAGAAACAACAACCACGAATGCTCCACACTCTAAGCATGCGAGAATCTAGCTTGGAGAGGATTTCGACAAAGTTTCTCTTCCTAAAAGCTTCAGAAAACAACAACCCACGAATGCTCCATACTCCAAGCACACGAGAATCTAACTTAGAGAAAATTTCAGCAGAGTTTTCCTCCCTAAAAGTTTCCAACAGTAGGACCAAAGCCTCCCTTTCTCTAAAAAATTTTTCAACAACCCAGAACCATACACTAAGAAGTTATGTTATAGGCAGAAAAGAGAGGGGGAAAAGCCACCAACCAGTTTTACTAGTAAGCGAATCACACGACGAATCAGTAATTGCCACAGTAAAGAGGGAGACGATAAAGCCTCGAGAAGGAGAAGGGTCGGCCAGCTCAGGCCTTGCAATTGGAGAGCCGAAGAGTTTAGCGGCCGCGTGAAGAAGGGGAAGAGTCGAGAGAGGCAGAGGAGACTGCCGCGTGGATAGTCCACAAGAGCTAGGGCACGCAAGGGGAACGGGACGAGCACCGCGGGATCGAGTCACGGGATCGAACCATGGAACGGGTCAGACGAGGGTTTAATTGCGCGTGTAAGAGGTAAATATGGTTTAGGATTATAATTTTAATATTATATGTAATAAAATATATAAAATATTGAATATTTCTTAAAAAATAAAATTTGAATTGTACTTTTTTATTCGTGTGTTAAAACATAACAAAATTGATGTCCTTTTTAGGTAATTTTGACGTTCCGGACGTGTTGGTGCGATCCATTTTGTTGTCGGAGGTCGTTCGGAGAAGTTCGCATTTTCACCTATCTTTTAAGCTCAATTTAAGTCCTATTTTGTGCAACTTAGTGAATTTCGTGCATCTGGTGTGCGTGTGTGATGATAAAGTTCTGAAGAAATTTTTATAGGGCTTGAGATCCTATTGGAACTTCTCCCTGAGTCGTCACATGATAATCCTTTACCACTCGACCATAGGAAGATGGTTTTGAGATCATTAATGCGAGCATCACAGGAGAAAAAGGAGGTGGCTGGAATTTCTAAAAAGGGTGAGTTCCAGTTTTAGTTTTCTATGATAGTCAATAGGAACTCCTAGAGCTAGATCCTAGAATCCTAAGGAAAGAGTAATGACCTCAAAATGAGGTCAGCACATTGATGATCACTAACTCTTCTAAAAAATTCTCTAGAATCGTCTCTCATAGATCCCCTCACAAACTCTCCAACTCTCCCTACAAAATTTGTTCTCACTCACATAGAGGAAAACTCGAGACATAATACTAGAAGATGAGAGTGTGACTCAAAAATGTGAAAAAAAGTCTCTTTCCTTCACAAAAATTTTGATTTTTTGTTGCCCTCGGAGACGTTACCTAGACAAATATCTTAACTCCCTATGTCAGTTCGTCGGTACAGGGTTCTCCTAGGAGCGTCGGTGTTCTCTTTTTTTTGTAAGGAATGGTTGCTTGGTTCTTGTAGATGGCGATCTCGCCCCATAAGAAGTGACACACTTGTTTTGGAGTGGGGCCTAGGTGGTGCCAAATTGTGAGGCATTTGGTTGAGGAGTTTTGCTAGGCGCTTGGGAGGCGCATAGGTGCCCATAAGGTCACATAATTTCCACATATCAGATTATTCAAGACAATAAATAATAATCAACAGTAAAATATTTACATTTTATTTATTTGATGCCATATTACAAATTGTTTTGAAGATATTTAAAATTTTAAGAGTTATTATATGTTTTAGTTGAATGTTTGAATATAATCAGTTAGAGATAAGTAAGACTATCATTCCTTATATTCAGGCAGTTGCATTAAATGCGTATAATCAATTGGCAACATGTTAAATTATTGATCTTTGTTCTTTTGAGTGTATAAATATAATTAGTAGAGTTGAATGAAAATTAAATTGAAAACCTTAAAAAAAGGTTTTGATTATAATTGATCCTATTGATAATTTAAAGCATGGATTTGTCATCTCTATTAAGTTTATTCTACCGTTAGATATTTATTGTAGTTTCTAGAGCACAAATAATATAGAATAGATCAAGAAAAGAAATATTTGAACTATGATTCATACATATTATTCATACCTCACAACCGGATAAAAAAAGGGCACAAAAGGTCTTTTTTTAAATCAAACAATTTTTTCTTTCATACTTCATAAAGAAATATCTTGCTATATATTTTGTTGAGTTATTACAGTCATTGAGGAAGTGATGATCAAATGATTTTTACTCAGAAATTATTGTGATTCTTGTATGAATCTGAGGCTTCAATTGATTCAAATGGTCTCAACAAGAGAATTCATATATATATATATATATATATATATATA
>NW_018165452.1:305303-314952 GCF_001263595.1 Phalaenopsis equestris | reverse complement strand
TATATATATATATATATGGGATAAAGGCCGTAAGTTTTGGCGTGCGCTCCTGCTTTATGATTCTAGGGTTACATGTTGGTTGAAATTGTTTCCGTTTGGTTGTTTCGTGCGGCTAGTCCTTCTAGTTTGTGTTTTTGTGCGAGGGGCTCTGTTTGTTTCTGTTGGTGGTTTGGTGTGCTTGCTGTGTTGGTTGGTTCTCTCGTTTTCTGTAGTTTTTTATTCTTTTTATGAAGTCTTGTGGGTTTTCTGGTTTTCTGTTGGTGGTATGGCTTTACCTTCCTTTGCGAATGTCCTCAGAGGTAACAAGGCGGTAGACGTTGCTTCTCTTATGTTTCCGCAATAGATTCATGTTGAATTTGCTGATAGCACCGAATAGGGGTTATTGAAAAAGGCTAACTGGAAAAATGCCAAGCCGACTTTATTTTTTACAAAGGAGGAAATATTTCACTCAGCTGAGTTATTGAAATTTTGTCTTGTGGGCAAATTCACTTATGGGCACCTCAAGATGGAGGTGATCCGGAAATGTTTTTAAATTCTTAAACTTGTAGGTGAATGGCAAGTGCGAGCGATGGATGATGGATAGAAGACAAATTATCATTAAATTAAGTAGTGAAGAGGATTATACAAGGCTTTTTTGCGAACATTAGTTTGTGGTAAATGTTCAAATGAAGGCTCTGAAAGGGACTCCGGATTTTGACCTAGAAAGGAGTTGCCTATTATACCTTTGTGGATTACTATTCTGGGTTTTAGGTTATATTATTATAATCAAAAGGTACTTTTCTTATTTGGAGCTATTTTGGGAAAGCTAGGAAAGTGGGCTTGGCAACTTTTAACATGAGTAGGTCATCAGCAGCAAGAGTTATGGTGGAGAGAGACATCACCCTTCCCATGTCAGAGGAAGTATGGCTTGAGACTCTAAATATAAGATACTGGCAGAAAGCTGAAGTTGAATATAAATCGAAACACTGCACAAGGTGTAAGATTTTTGTGCACAATATAGAGAACTGTTTCATCATTCATCCAGAGCTAAGACCAAGCCAAGATCTCTCTAAAATCAAGGCACACATGGGGAAGAAGTCTCAAATTTTAGAAAAAACATACTGATATGGGGCTAGTTCAAAAAGCTCAGAAGAATCAGGAGGTAGATGGTCACGGGAATTTGATGGAAGTTGCACCTGTTTTGAAGGTTATTGCACTGGAATTGGAAGGCAGAATACATTCGGTATCGAGACCTGTTGATGAAGGAAATAATGCAATTTATGTGGTTTCTGTATCTCTCTCAAACCCTCAACAACACACACAACTTGAATTAATTGCTTAGACAGACAACTTTGACCTTCCTTTAATGAGAAGTTGGAGCTGCTAGGAATACTCCAGAAGGGAAATGGCAGATCCAAAAATCTAAGAAGCACAATGGAAGGCCACACAGAGAGCTAAGTTATATAGACCCAAGTTGTGTTAAATTGTGAAGGTACGTCTTCAGTTGGTATGCTTGCTAATTCTAATGATGGGGCTCCCCTTATGGTGACTAGGGGGAGCAGTTCTGTTAGCCATAACTAATTTTTTAATATGAAATGTTAGATATATTGCTAAGCTTGATGCCTCTAATAGATTATTGAATCTGTGATGAAATCATAAGCTTAGATGTTTTGCTATTCTGGAGCCCATGATTGCTGAAGGAAATATCCCCAAGGCAATCAGGAAGCTGGGTAACTTTCAATATATTTATAACTGTAATTTTAAAATTTGGTCTCTTTGGAGGAAAAGTGTGGGAGTGGAATTGTTATTTGGTAATCCAAAATTCTTACATTTGGGTATGAGGCTTTTGAATTGTGAGGTTTATTTAACTGTGGTTTATGCTGGATGCACATCTAGCGGCTAGAGGGGAGCTATGGTATAATATTAAACAGATCAGAAGTGTGGTGGATTGCCCATGACTGGTTGGTGGGGAATTTAAGTCGATCACATTTCCTTTGGAAAAAATGGGAGGTCTACCCCATTCTTATGCTTTGATGCAACAATTTTGTAATAATATTGCTGGCAACAATTTTTTTGAAGCTAAATCCACTGATAATATTTATACTTGGAAGATAGGGAAAGTTTTTTTAAAGACTAGATCATGTCTTTATAAATCATCTTTGGATTGATTTTTTTCAATTTACAGAAGTTGCGAATCTCAGTTTTACCGGCTCAGATCATGTACGTTTGTTGATTAAAATTGATTTCACTACCAAATGCACTAAACCTGCTTTCGGGTTTTTAAATGTTTGGGTTAAACATAGTAATTTCTTGCAATTCTTTGAAAATAATTGGCACATGAAGTTTGAATCTTTATATTAAGTTATCCTTGTGGAAAATGCATAAAAACATTGCTAAGAAGAAACACTGGAATTGGAATGTGTTTGGTAATATTACCACTAAAATTTTGAAGGTGGAGAAACTAGTTTGCAACTTCGAGGAAGCTTATGCAAATGAATTAATTAAATAAGAAAAGGTGATTAATTCTCGACATAAAGTTTATTAAGCCATTCAAGATGAAGTTGATTTCTTGAGGCAAAAACCAACGTATGCTAATTTCGTAGAGGGGGATAGGAATACAAAATTCTTTCATGCTTACATCAAACAACGTAGGCAAGAAAAGGCTATTCTTAAAATTAAAGATATCCATGGTAACTGGATATACAATCAGGAACACATCAATCATAATGCTATTTCTTATTTTCAAGAACTTTTTATGGCTATTGTAGTGGACCTTGCTGATTTTGATTCTGAAATTTTCTGTAGTAGCCAAAAGGTTATCAATAATAACCTTCTTGTTGCTGTACCCGAGGAACAGGAGGTTTGGGAGGCATTGCAGTCCATTGATCTGAGCAAAACGGTTGGGTCTGATGGTTTTACATCTGCTTTTTATACATCCACTTGGGATATTATCTGAGCTGATTTGGTGAAGTACAGTGGCATTATCATTAAACCTTTTCATATTAAATATTTGGGTTTAAAACTTTCTAATACTTGGAACAGGAATTTGATTTTCAATTAAGTGTTGTATAAGATTTCGAAGAGACCACAAAACAGGGAGAATTCTTTTTATCTTTTTGGGGGAGGCTTACTTTATTACAACATGCTCTTATTGTTCTTCCTTTGTATGCACTTCAAGTTGCTAAAATGACTAAGAGTATGCATGAAAAATGGAAAAGATTTTTAATTAATTTTTATGGGTCAATCATGGGAGAGGGATTCATTGGTCTTCTTGGAGAAAGTTATGTAAACCTAAAAATGCTCATGAGTTGGAGTTTAAAACTTTTGATCAAACTATAGAAATAAATTATTGTAAATTGTGGCTTAAAATCAGAGCTCAGAATTGTCTTTGGGCTCAGTTTATGAAAAAATTGCATCCATCATTATGCACATCTAACTTGAGTAACTCTCTGATTTGGAAGGAGTTGTTACAAGTCGGGGACAAAGTTGAAAATCTTTTTTGTTTCAGATATTGGTAAAGATGATGTAAGCTTTTGGCTTGACAACTGGTCATTAATGGAGCTCCTTAAAAATATTGTTGAGAGGTCTCATAATTATATGTTGAAAGTTTCCGTTTTTTGGAATGTTCAAGGGTGGGATTGTCAAAAACTGTTACAGGTGCTTGATCAGGAGTGGTTGCCTGTTATCTCTCATCTTTCTTTTGATAGAGGGAGAAAGGATGTACTGAGAATGAAGACTACTCAGAAGTGATTCTGTTTCCAAAGTTATTGCTTGATGTATTCATCAAACCTTTCCTCCAAATGATAGACCGTGTATTTGGAATGCTATTTTAAAGCCATCTCATTATTTTTATGCGTGGAGGATGAAATTTCTTTTCCTCCCCAGGGAATTTTTTCTGAAATTAAAAGAGGGTTAAAACATCCTTCGATCTGCCTTATGTGTAGGCAGGAGTCTTTTGGTCATATCTTTTTTTTTTCCTGCAGATTTGCTTATGCGTTTTAGAGCAACTTGGTTGTTTGGTTTAATATACAATGTCCTATAGATGGGTTTATTTTGGTTGATCATTGCTTAGTTGTGTGGAGTGGAATAACAGTGGCGCTCATTTAAAAAGCCTCATTCCTTTTGTTGGTTGCTAGTTTCTTTGGATGGAGGTCTGTCTTCACATCAAATCATTATGTTATAAAGTCCTAAAATTTAATAATAGTAATTCCAAGATTACACAAGGGTTGCAGCACCTCCACGAGGCTACCAATGTGTAGGTTAATCCAAGAACTAAGCCTCGGTTCAGCGTATGAGATTGTCTAGTTCTCCACCAGATAGGATTAAAATCAACATCGATGGCGATTTTAAAATGAGACGTGCTAGATTTGGTGGGTTATTTCGGAATCACTGTGGGAAATGTTTGCTGTATTTTGCTTCTAAGTGCTTTCGTGTCAATATGCTTTATTTCCAGAGTTAATGACTGTTATGGGTTGCTTGCAAATTGCGAAACACTTGAGGATCTTCAATGTGCACATCGGAACAGATTCTGTCTCTATTTTTAACATATGTAAAGTTGTTGCTTTATGTTGGTATGGGATTGTTGTGTGAAAAAGAATTTCTAATTTATTGTCGCTTTTCAACATTATCCGGTCTCACTGTTTCAGAGAAACCAATATGCCTGCGGATTTTTTGGCTAAATGGGGTGCGTTATTGGATGTGGCATCTGCGTTAATATCAGTTCTCTTGAGAGTTAGTTGTTCTTTTTCATGGTGACCTTTTGTCCTAACCCTTTATCAGTAATTAATTTTCATTTGTTGTCCCTTCTCATGTAATCTTTGGGCTCATTATTTTCTTATCTTTGTTTTAGAATCTTATATATATATATATATATATAGAGAGAGAGAGAGAGAGAGAGAGAGAGAGAGAGAGAGAGAGAGAGAGAGAGAGAGAGAGAGAGAGAGAGAGAGAGAGAGAGAGAGAGAGAGAGAGAGAAAGATAAGGAAGAGAAGATTTAAGAGGCGTGTCATGATTATCATAAATAAAGATGGATGAGCTAACTTAAAATTTTATTTCTTGCATTATCATTACAAAGATTATATATTCCATATTTCTCTTACTTAATATCTTTGGTTCAAATCAAGTCAAGCAGCTAAGCCATATGAAATTTGAAACTCTTTATTCCATGTTTTCGTTGAAACCACTGTTTGTGTGCTTTGGCTTGAATCTTAAGTGATGAAATTATTATACACAACTCTCATATGGGTAGTATTTCTTGAATTACCTATCTCAATAAACTATATGATTGGTTCGAAAAATGTCTCAAGATTCAAGCCATTGCAGATGATATAACTACCAAGTATTTTCTTTATCATGTTGTTATAATTTTTTTTTGGGGGGGGGGGGGGGGTTTAACTATTATAACTATTGCACAAGCTTTTTCCTTTGTTCAATACATAATGACTACGACCAACTTTGATTGGTTAATTCGATCAATTCATTGATGGTCAACAAGTATAATAGTTATAATAATAATTTTGCAACTATTTCGTGTGTATCTTACGTTTGGTTTTAAAAAGACGTTGTGAATTAACTTGGTTTATCGGGGTGGTTTTGGCTGCATTGGCCGCATCTTTTGGACGGGTTATTTCTTGCCTTGGGGCCAAATTGGCACCAATACTAACAAAAATGAAATTATTATGATAAAATATTACAAAATGAGAAAAAAATGAACACTTAGAATCAAAATGTAATATTTTTACATATATACCACCCAAATATTTCATATTACATAAAAATATCACTTTTTAAATTTTTTTAAGAAATTGAAATACACTTTTTCATGCATAGGTATGGTGGTATGTATGTAAAAATTTAAATTTAGGTGTTAAATATGTAAACTCATAAGGATTGAATTAAGTGGTGTATTTTATATAAATCTTCATCAAAATAAACTCAATAGGAGGATATTGTTGCTTTTAAAATGCCCTCAAATGTTGAAATAAATTATTTTAAAATCCAAAATAGTATCACAATCTTAGAGAAATCCATTTAAATCTAAGCATGTCGTCTTACAATATAAATATATAATAATAATAAAAATAATACATAAAATAACTAATTAAGCAACTACTAATTGTTTCTTAACTCATAAAGCAATCAACATACATCATTAGTACCAATTTAATCATGGCGATCATTTCAAATTAGGACGCTTGAAATATTTTTCTGTAAATTTATATGTGAGCCAAGATAGCATTAGGGGTGTAAACGAGTTTGGCTCGTTTATATTTTGAGCTCAAAAAGTGTGTTCGTATTCGACTCGTTTGCTTAGCGAGCCGAACATGAGCCGTTCACGAACAAAGAGTCATTTTGACAACCCTAATCAGATTAAGGCAAGATTTAAAAATTATTGTTTATATTAACACATCATTTGAATCTAATTTAATAATTTTTAATCTTTTTTCTTAATTAATACTTATAATTGATTATAAATCTTTATATATATATATATATAATTGATTAGTAGTATTTCGAGCCAAAATGAGCCGAACACGAACAAGCAAATCTTTGTTCGTATTGTTCGTGTTCGGCTTGTTAACTTAGCGAACAAGCCGAACACAAGCTTCATAGCGAACCGAACACGACCTGTTTGCGAACAAAGAGCCGTTTTGACGGCCCTAGATAGCATATATAATTTATATTAATTTATACAGCACATTAATCCCTTCATTAGTGGCGCTTATTTACTAATTCACGCATCATATGTCATTTAAGCAAGTCTTAGTCATCATAAACCAGATGGCACGGTACTGCAGGCACAAATATAAAGATTAAAAGTAGTAACAAAAAGTCTTAAATTACGCCTTAATAAACAATTAACTCAGCCGTTCATCATAAAAATTCAGATATTTAGTCAATGCTTACTTGTCGATTTATAATTTATTGCCTTGAGATTGGTTATCTAATCTTATTCAAAAAAATAATTAATTAAGGAGACTAATCATAATTTACTTAATTAATCATTTTTTAAAAAATAATCACTGATAATATCTAACTCATCACAGCCCATAGCATTCATACAACATTCATCTACGGCATCATTAGGTTTTATAATTTATTTGATTTGAAAATCATTCCTAGTGGGAAAAGTAGAAATTACAAATATATTTATATTTTAGTCTGGCTGAGATCTTGATGTTAGCAGACTATTTTAAACATTTAAATATTTAGATCCGAATAAATTTTTAACTTTGTCGATTTATTTTGATATTAATACGATATATAAACATTAAACATATTTAATTAACTTGTGAAATTATTCAAATGATCTTTTTAAGCAAGTTATAATTGTCTTGATTAATATGAAATTAGAAAATATGTTGATATAATAGGTCTTGCATACAAATAATAGAAGAAAAAAAAATCTCATTTATAAAAATATATTGCATTAATAAAATATTATAATCTTTTATTATAAATATTAGATATATATTATAACATTTTTGTCAAAATAAAAAAGTTATGAGGACTATGGTTTGAAAAATAATCTCAAGCTTCATTAGTGAGTCGCACCTACTCTACTCAGCACATGAGTCTTTAAATCTAGCTCTTGAAATTAGAGGGAATCGTAAAGAATGAAGAAATGCTTTGCCATTATCGACACAATTATAAAGCTCTAAATTGGGGTTTATAAACATCTATTTGAGATAGCTGCAGTTTACTAAAAAGCAGTTGTGAAATTACTGAATAATAATCTGATGCTCAAAAAGTTGCAGTACTTATTACAATTTTTTTTCTTTGAACAGTCAGATCAAAGTTAGAACTGCCACCTCACCTAGTCAGGAGTGGTGGAAAAAACATATTTCAGCGGTAGTTTCTTAAAAAAATTGTCAAAACGCTGTTTACTCAAACAGACAAAACTGCGGTGCAGTGACGCACCGCTACCCCAAACAGATCCTAAATCAGTATAAAAAATTATTTTCATTGTTATTATTATTATTATTATTATTATTATTATTATTATTATTATTATTATTATTATTATTATTATTATTATCTACTAAGTAGACATTTTGGCTACCCAATATATTAATTGTTGGTGTCTAATGATAGTGACAATCAACCTTAAGATATGAATATGATGGATTTGGAATATAATTCGTGTCTAAATTTAGGTCATGCTATCAATAAGTATAGGATGACAGGTGCGTGTAAGGTAGGCATAAAGTGTGCTTGACTTGCCATTATTTAAAGCCAAATAATTGCTTCCTATCTTACCTAATTTACAATCCTATTACAACATAAATGTGATTTATTCAGATTAGTCCAATCCATGTGCAGAAAATTGTAAGCTTTTATAGCCTCCTCTTTCCTCACATTGCGGCAGATGACAAAGAGTAGGAGAGAATTAGCGGTTTGAAGGGCCCCTCATAGCATATAAATATGATGGCAAGAGACATTTATTCATAACTTACCAATCTAATGGTATTTGTTTCACAATAATAATAAAATAAGAAAATTTAGGTTAGAATATTTGCATTTAAATTTCATTAGAATTAATCTATTGAAGTTATTTTATGATTTATGTGACATAATATTTAATTGATTGGATAAGAATATAATGCATTTTTTTTTTCTAAGAAAGCTTGATGATAAGGACTCACCTTAATTAGATTTTATTAATATTTGATATTATGTTCATCATCTTTTATGGCATTAATACATGTCTTTCAAATGTATATAGTTTGACGTAGTTTGATTGTCAAGCAATTAGATGCTATATAATTGAGCCAGACTGTATGAGGGAAGAAGAAAGAAAAGATTTACGGCTTAGATTTATTGGGCGTAATTTTTGATGCTCTGCATTGCAATACCTTCTAAAATGATTATGCAAGCAATGTGATTAAGAAGATGGTGAGAGAGCGCAAGATGAAATGATAATAATACTTGAACAAGAAGGAGCTCAACAAGAACCAAAAGATGAGAATGAAGAAGAGGTAGAAGATTAGAATGTTATGGATTGAATTTAGCATGGTCATATTCATCAACGAGGGACTATTTTACTATGATAAATAATCATAATCAATATGCATAAGGAGTATATTAATGTCTCTCAAGTAAAACTCTCCTTACATTAATATTATATTTTGTTCTAGACACTTCTATTTTGATGTTTGAAAGAGAATCTTATTTACTCATTAATATTATTGTGATACTTTCGTTTGGTTGATATTTAACATCATGCACTATTTCTGTGTTGCAACTTATGTAAAATTGGTTCTACTAAATACAAACTTATAAGGTTATAGTTTAATAATATATGAATATTACAATGCATAATTTGAATTGCTCACATTTTAGCATATCAAAACATCTATTATTTCTCTCTCATAAACTTTTATTTTGAATTTATTTTGTACATTTAATTGTTATTATAATTATCTTTATTTATGTGTTAATTCATTTACTAGGATACTTATTTAAACCATTTATTATATTAATTAACAAGGATAATTATGATTGGCAACTTACCAATATCATCTCTCAAAAAATAGCTAATACAAAGAGCTTGATCAATCATGACTGTATTCCATTATCAATCGTTTGACTATTGAACTAGCCTTAGAATTAGCTTTTGTTTAACTAATATATCCCAGATTAATTGAACAAGGTATCCCAATATATATAT
>NW_018165452.1:300625-305293 GCF_001263595.1 Phalaenopsis equestris | reverse complement strand
TATATATATATATATAATCACTTTTCATGAGAAGCTCTAATGCCACATCCAAACTTTTATAACCACGATGCATGAAAACAATCACACGCGTAATTCTACCTTAAAAGCTTCCACTACTAGAATCATTGTAGGGGATCTTGTAAATAAGTTGAAATGAGAGATTTAGATGAGGATAGACTTTATTATATTCCATATTGGATAAAGGTAAAGATAATTAATGTAATACTCGTTTTAGTATATTTCATGTTTTTTTTCCTACATATTTTTCCTCAACCACATCCCTCCAATGGCTAAGCTATATCCCAAGGGACTGTGATTGAAGGGATATTAATCATAGAGTTCATGCATTTGCCTTTTGTGTTTTTGACATAGATCATGTCATTTTTTATGCTAACTTGGTGTAACTCTTAATTTAAGAAAGCATGAAAAATTCAATTACCAATATCATATTAAACTCAATCGAATAGATGTTCACTTATTATCGTTGAGTTAATTTCAAGGATAATTAAGCAATAAATAAATAAATAAGTATAACTCTCCTTACATTAATATTATTTATTCATTAATATTATTGTGATACTTTCATTTGGTTGATATTTCACAGCATGCCCTATTTTTGTGTTGCAACTTATGTAGAATTGGTTCTACTAAATACAAACTTTTAAAATTATAGTTTAATAATACATGAATATTAAAATGCATAAATTGAATTGCTCACATTCTAGCATGTCAAAAATTTTATTATTTCTCTCATACACACATTGTTTTGTGTTTAATTGTTATTATAATAATTATTATTATTTATTCGTTAATTCATTTACTACGATACTTATTTAAATCATTTATTATATTAATTGTTTTATTACTGATATTTAAACTTCTAATTTTATGTTTTCTTAAGGGCTTTTGGTTATGCTTTTGGTTATCAAGGTTTTCGGGCTTTTGGTTATCAAGGTTTTCAAAAAAAAAAAAATGGTATGCCTAATTTTGTTGCGCATTATGACATCTCATTTAACAAGGTAAATTATGCTTGTCAACTTAGCAACATTATCTCTCAAAAACCAGCGAATCAAACAGCTTGACCAATCAGGATTGTACTTCATTATCGAACGTTTGACCATTGAACTAGCCTTAGACTTAGCCTTTGCTTAACTAATATATCCCAACTTAGTTTGAACAATATATATATATATATATATTGTGTGTGTGTGTGATGAAGTAGAATATATATATATCTGTGTGTGTGTGCTGCAAGCCTTGAACTGTTGGTGGCAGGGTGACTGAAAGTCTCTCAAGTCAAGGGTTCGATCCCACCATGTTGAGGGGGCTCTAGAATTTTAGGCACATGACGTGGGCTCTCATCATGGGGCCAAAAAACGCATGGGAAATTAATATTTGGGTCTTTATTAAATATCAATTTCACACACACACACACACTTCATGAGAAGCTCTAATGCCACTCCTCCATACTTTTATAACCGCAAGGCATGAAAACTGCCTCACATTTAATTCTATCTTAAAAGCTTTCACTACTAGACTCAATGTAAAGGATCTTGTAAATAAGTTGAAATGAGAGATTTAGATAAGGACAAACTTTATTTATGAACGTAGGTAAAGATGATTAATGCAATACTCTTTTCAATATATTTCATGTTTTTTCCTACATATTTTTCCTCAACTACATCCTTCCAATGACCAATGTATATCCTAGTGGTCCATGACTAAAGGGGTATTAATCATATAGTTCACATATTTGCCTTGTGTACTTTTGACAGAGAACATGCCATCATTTATGCTAACTTGGTAGAACTCTTAACGTAAGAAAGCATGAGCTTCAATTACAAATATATATTAAACTCAATCGAATATATGTTCACTTATTATCATTAAGTTAATTTAAAGGATAATAAAACAATAAATAAATAAATTTTAAAACTAAAACCTATTTGGAACTTTAAAGTGGTCAACCTCTCTCTCTGTCTTACAAGAATTTAAAATTTTACGTATTTCTTATATTTATGAAATTACAATTGAAAGATAATAAATATGTTGTGATTATTCTTATACAAATAAGACTTGGTTTATTTAATTTATGGGGCTACTTAGGAGCGATATAATTAAATGAAACTTGATGGTCCATCCTATCAAGTGAAGTTGCAAGTCTCCCACTAAATTATCGTTCTTCTTCTTTTTTTCATTTATATGAATGATAATATATCACTTTTTATTAATTATCATGATTTCATCTCTTTTATAACATGTTCAACTTTCTCTTGCACTGGCTAAACTAGCAATTAAAAAATCCCTTCTCCGTACATCACTTTGAGGTGTAGGAAGAAAAGTGAGTCAATCGACTCAGCGTGCAACTTCAATTTATAGAATCCATTTTTTATGTGGTAGTCATTTGAAAAAAAAGATTATGCACTAATATGACAATAATTATCTTCCTTCCACATTTAACTAAACTTGAAGCTATATTAACACATCAATAAGCAAACATAAAGTAAGAACTGAACATGACCAACTAATTAACTTTCATTAAAATATATTCACTATATTTATTGGACAAAGAGAGATTTGCTAATTTTTCTAATTCTTCACCATATTTTTATTAGGTAGGTTGGCTCAATTGCAATGGTTTAACAATGAACTTCAATAAATTTTTACCACCTTAGAGAACTTATATATGTCAAATTGACCCAACCATAGTTTTCCATATTAAAGTGCATGACTATAAGAACCAATTATTATGTATTAGCCCACCTACTATCCTATTATCATAAGCCTAGCAATATAAATTTACTTATTATTGTGTTCACTTGTGTAAAGGGTTGTATTATATTAACCATATTATGAGCAAGTTCATAATTTTTTTTAATCATGATGTAAATATTATAAGACATGTTGTAATTGTCCACCTTCTCTTGATAAACAAAACATTGGGATGAATCATAACTCATGACATTACTTTACATAAATAATCAAAATTACATTATAATCAATATAATAGGTACCATAAACATACAACATGTAAACTTGTGTACATATTAGTCTATAAATCTATCATACCTTGGTATACTAGTCAAATTTAACTTAGGTTGTGGAGCATATGACAAACAAAACAATAAGAGAGCTCCATATGTCATATGAAATGGAATTTAATACTCTTGTTCTTATTGTTACTATTATTTTTATTATTATTCATATTTATGTGATGTTAATGACAACTCGATTCGCTTCATAGTTAGATAATAGCGATAATGCCAATCAATTTTTTTATGTCGGTAGTGACGCTGATGCTAAATATAAATTTTACATTTTTGATGATTAGGATCGTAAATGTACTGACAAATTAATAAAAGCATGGCTCACTGGAGCTTATTCATGCTGCTTTGTTTAACAGATGAACAAACTTGAACACCTTCATAAATATTTGATTATTAAATGAACAAACTTAAACAACTTGTTGCTTGATTCATTTATGCTTACAAACAAATATTGTTTAAATTAAGCTCGCAATTAAACTCGTGATAAAGCTCAATCAAGACTACATAAAATAGTTGATAAAAATTTGATTGAGGCTTATTTATGATCATTTGAATTTTGTATTTTTTTTTTCATATCAATAAAGTTGGCTCGTTAAACCTCATCTGATTAGTCTCAATAAGACTAGTTTCGATTTACAAATGAGTTGTTTGTTGAAAAATTTTTTATTTTAAAATGAGACAAACCCGAGCGAGGCCAAATCAAACCTGAACAAGTGTGGTTTTAAATATAACAACCTGAACGTATTTCACAAAAAAACTAGAACCAAGTTTGAGCCCATCATCAACACGTTTTCAATAAAAGAGCTCGAACTCAAACACCCTCTAGCTCGGCTAGGTTAACGGATTTGTCTGCAAACCTTTTGACGACAATAACTTGTTATATATTTTTTTTCATGAATATATAAATATGATAAAAATAAATAATTATTCATATCAAGCAAATGTTCATGAAATACATCACATCTTGTTAATGATACTTTTAATTTCACCAACTTTGGTTTCTAATCTCTTTGTAATGGTCCCGAAAACTAAAGATTATGATTCTATATAATAATAATAATAAAACTATTAAATTAAAATAAAATTTAAAATTTAACTATTAATACCCTCAATATCTTCCAATCCACCCAAGAAAAATAAGAGATACAATGAATAAAAAAAAAAAATTCACATTTTAAGCCAAACAAACAAATCAATTCAACATAATCCCTTTTTTTTTCATAGCAAAAATTTCTTCTATCTTTCTATACAATAAATCAAAACACATGACGCTATAATCACTCCACATATATCTCTTTTCTTTTTCTTTTTTGTCTGTATCATCTCTGTATTTACATTTTAACCCCATCCTCCTACACCCCCTCAAACACAATTAATCCGACCAACCATGCCCGGCGGCGGCCGCTCCGCCAACCTCCAAACCCTAACCGACCCATCTAAACTCCCACTATAAAGCAACCACCTTTTATCGCCAACTTCACCACCGCCCTCCACGTCCTCCTGTAGGGCCAAACACTTGACCGGTCCCGTGTGCCCCGTCAGCACCGCCACTCGCACGTGCTGCGCCCCCAACCCCTCCCTCCTCCACACGCGCACCGTCCTGTCCGACGAACCGCTCACC
>NW_018165452.1:299863-300153 GCF_001263595.1 Phalaenopsis equestris | reverse complement strand
TTCCATTTTACCCCCACCCCCCTCCCCCCCCTCAAACACAATTAACCCGCCCAACCATGCCCGGCGGCGGCCGCTCCGCCAACCTCCAAACCCTAACCGACCCATCTAAACTCCCACTATAAAGCAACCACCTTTTATCGCCAACTTCACCACCGCCCTCCACGTCCTCCTGTAGGGCCAAACACTTGACCGGTCCCGTGTGCCCCGTCAGCACCGCCACTCGCACGTGCTGCGCCCCCAACCCCTCCCTCCTCCACACGCGCACCGTCCTGTCCGACGAACCGCTCACC
>NW_018165452.1:286875-299743 GCF_001263595.1 Phalaenopsis equestris | reverse complement strand
CCCCCCCCCCCCACCCAAAACCTCACCCACCCATCCGATGCCCCGCAGTACACCACACCATCCTTCTCCGCCACCGCGATCGCCGTCACAGCGCTCTCCTTCCTTAAAAGCGTTCTGACCGCCACGTGCTTCCCCGTCCTGTCCTCCCTCTCCCACACGTTCACCGTCCCATCCGCCGACCCGCTTATCACCATATTACCAAAAGCCGTCGCCACCGCGTTCACCGCGTCGTCATGCGCGTTCACCGACGTGAGGCACTTGAAGTCCGACAGCCTCCACACCTTAATCGTCCGGTCCCACGAGCCGGAGTACAGCAAACCCTGCTCCGCGTTCAACGCGAGACAGGAAACCGCGTCGAAGTGCCGCAGCCAAACCGCGTTCCGATGACGCCGGACCTCGACGTAATTGGACGGCTTGATGGAGCTTTTTAAAAAGTCTTTGAACCGCGGGAGCGTGCCGACGCGCTTGTAGTCGTCGGATTTTGCGTTGAACTTCCAAACGCGGATCTTGCCGTCCTGATGGCCGGTGAACACTTTATTGTTGAAGATGACGATGGATTTGACGAGACCGCTGCAGGATTTGAAACCACCGAATTCGCGGAGGTTTTTCCAAACGCGGATATTCTTGCTGTCGGAGCCGGTGAAGAGGAGATCGCCGGAGACGGCGAGGGAGTAAACGTGTCCGTCTTGGCGGATGAGGGAGCCGAGGAGGGTGGTGGAGGATTCCGGGGGGATGGGAGCGATGGCGGCGGTGGAGTGGATCCACGGGGAGCGGATGAAGGGGGAGGAGGTGGTGGAGGGGTTGTATGGAGACATGGTGTAGGGAGAGTTGTCGGAGAAGGTGGTGGCGCTGGAGGTACTCATCGGCGGCGAGTCGTCGTCGTCGTCGTCGTCGGTAGTTGGATGGCAGCGGAAGAAGCGGGAGAGATTTGAGGGTCGTGATCTGGTTTTCATTTTGTTCTAACGGAGGTAATTTTAAAGACGAAGGCGGTGGGGGTTTGGAATATAAATAAGATGGAGGGCGGGAAGATGGGCTGACTGGAGGAAGGAGGCGTGTGCCACGTGTCGGATGGCGTGAGTTGTAAGGAAAGTGCAGGGGAAGAAAAGTACTTTCTTATGCGGGCTGCCGCATGGATTTGTTTCCGCGCTGACCGTTATAATTTATTCTAGACGCTTCAACTATATAAATTACGGTACGCGTACACCATTTTTTTTTCTATAATAATTTTTCAATTTATAAAATAGTGTTCATATATTTTATTTTTTATAATTTAAAAATTCAATATTTACTTTTTTTAATTCAAAATAAATTTTATTAGGATGTCTGAAACAAAAAAAAAAAAGTTGTAGAAAAAATATTTAGGACTGAAAATAAAATAATAAAATAAATAGGCTATTTAACAAAATTATCATTGGAACTACTAATTAATGATTTATTCGTTAGTTTAATCAGTCTAATAAATAACTTTTAAATATTAGTCAGTAAAGCATGTTTAGATTAATTAATAATTTTTAAATATTAGTCAGTAAAGCATGTCTTATAAATAACTTTTAAATATTAGTCAATAAATTTGAATTGTAATTAACGAGAAATGTATTTAACTAAGATTTTTTTCTTTGATTAATTAATTGTTGAATTGCCAAACCATGAAAATTATTTTGATTAATTAGTCTAATTGTTAGATGATTTGTGTTTTAATTAATAGTTATTAGTCTAAAAAAGGTAATCCATAATTATTATTTAAATAATAGTCATTAAATTTTTTTAAAAAAATATCGTTAAACTATTAACAATTATTAATAATTTAAAGAAAACACCAATTAATCAATTTATCCTACATATTTAGTTAACTAAATGTATTCTGGCTAACTAATTTATTATTTCATTATTTTTTGCCAAATTACAATGTTATTTATTAAAAAAATTTAATAGTTTTGATCATTGAGTGTAGTTATCCGCTAATTTTAATTTTGAGCAATACACGACTATCTTTTTATTGCTGATATAAATTCCTTTCAAACACATTAAATTACTGATTTTTTATAAAAAAAAATTATAATTATAACTACATTCAATAATAAAATAAAAGTGCAAAAATAGTCTTTTATTATTTATATGGGGTCATTTTAATTCCAGTGTTTATAGAATTGACAAAACAATCTACAAACTTATTCAAAATTGTAGGTGAAACAGTCCACATAAATGACTATTAGAGCTCAATTTTAACATAATCAGAGACTATTTTAACAATTCTATAAACTTAGACTAAAATAACTTATATAAATTGCCGAGATTATTTTAACATTTTACAATTAAAATATGATTGTATTGCATTCACAAGAAAAATCAGTGAAATAGGCGCATTCTATTAGGTTTAATGATTGATAAAATCATCTTCAATCATTAGATCTCAAGTTTAAGACGTTACAATTATATATATGCGTTCATTAAAAAAATTAAGAGAACTATTCAGACAAGATTGAATATTACTTTAAAAATAAAAATAGAAAAAAAGGAAAGATTTTTTTTTTTATTTGAAATAATCTAATCGAAAATACAGAAATCGTTCCGTTTATTGACGGCGTGGAAGTTGGTGATTGGGTAATATGCCGGCCACGCCTCAACCGCGACCGATTTAAACCTGACCTCCAGAACAGTTGCATATTTAAATATAAATATATAGCAAGTGGTGTTGACAATTTATAAAATCTTAATAAAATAATAAAATTATTTAAACAAAAAATGAAGGGATGTGTGGGGTCCGACTTGAATGATAGATGCGATTTATTCTTATCATGAGCCGTCCATCGGTCCCAACATAGAGAGAGAATTTATATAATGTATACAACAATTATATTATTGAATTTTGTTCATAGGTCATCAATATATAATTCGCCACAGATAAATTATTTTGCATGAATTTTAAGGATATGATTTTAACAAACTTTCAAATTGACGGATTTGACAAAATGGACCCAAGATCTCAAAATTGATTTGATCCGAGTCAAATCAAGCATGGATGAAGTTGTTAAATCATTTTTAGAAATTTTTATTATATAATTGTAATGTCAAACGTATTTTGAATTTGACAAGCTTATAATCAAATCGAGTATATCGACGAGACGAATCCAATGAGCATAATATAGCTCAATACTGGCATCATTATGACCCTTAAAGGTCCATCAAACTTCATTTTGTCAAGGGAACCTCTCCGAGTTGTACGGTGGAGTGGTCTAGATTCCTACTACGGCCATCTGTGACACACCCTACCAACTACTACCACGATTTTCAACTACGTTCTATATAATAAGATGGATCTACAAACATCATCTACAACATTCACGTGAATTGTTGCATCCAGTGCAACTGACTGCGACCCTTGCAGTTCGCTATCACCGAGAAACACAAATATAATAACCAAACTAGGACTATTGTTAATGAACTACCATTATATATTTATAACGATCAACTTTGTAATTCTATTTTCCCTAATTCAGCAGAAGAATGACCATGTGTACTCATTATTCATAGCAGATTATTTCAATTATGCTTTGCGTCAATATTTTCGGATGCAAATTAGTGTCGAATTTGTGACTTTTAAGCGGCTGATAATAAATTTTGATATTTGCGACAAATTTTGTGTCATATTTGCTCCAAAAGTTTGACAGAAAAAGTTCAACGTCGTTTATCGGTCTCCCCTTCTTCTTGAAACCCTCTCAAGCTCCCTTGTCCCTTTTCCTCTCTCTCTCTGTTATAGCTTTGCTCAAAACCATCACCTTCTCGAACAATCCTTCGAGAAATAATCTCCATTAGAGCTAGTCGGGGAGGGAACGACCAGATCGTGCTTACAGACACCACCTAAACTGCCCTCATCTTTCAGCTCCGCTCCCATCAGAAAGTATTGAAAAAGGCAAGTTTGTTCGCACCATTATTACCATTCATATGTGGTATGCATGTAAAATTTGATGTTTATGTATTAGGTGTGTGAAATGCATAGGTAATGTGGTATGTTTGTGAAAATTGAAGTTTTGGTGTTAGGTAAGTATATATATTCATAAGTGTTATGCATGTAAAAAATGAAGTTTTGGGGTTAGTTATGTATATACATAAGAGTTCAGTGGTATGTATGTAATAATTGAAGGTTATTGAGGGTTCATATTTTAGCATTAAGTTTTATATAAAATATTTTGGTCTACATTTGAATTATTTTTAGATCATATTCCAAATTCAAGCAACTTTTCATATTCTCAAACATTTATCAGGAGCTTCATCCATTCAAAGAATATGAAACAACAAAGCTACACATAACTTGGTGCTTACGATACCCTACATAACGTAATGGTGCTAGGCCTAGTATCGTGTGGTCCCGTTAGGTTTTAGATATATTTTAGTGCGGTATTTGGAATAGTGTGAGAATTACCATTAGAACAAGTTGGAGAGCTTAGAGTGGAAAATAATGGAGAGAACTTTACCCCCTTCTCCTTTTGTTAACTTTTTCATTTTAGCTTAAGTGAGAGCCACTTAACCACCTTATATAGAAAATGAGAATGAACTTCCTCTCCATCTTTTTCTCTTCAAAGTTGAAGTAGATTTCTGCTTAAAACTTGGAGAAAAGCTTAAAGTGGAGAAGTTACTAGCTCATAAATTTTCTAGTTCATGTGTAGAAGACTTGAGATGGAGGTTGTCTTCAACCCCATGATAATGAGATATTCTTTCTCCTTTTAAGGTTACGTTTGTATTAATGTAGATTTTAGGTTTAGTTTTACCTTGAATGTAATTAAATTAAGATTTTGCTTTAAGTAGTTTTTCTTAGTTTATGACATATTAGCGTAAATTCATTTATGAATTTAAATTAAGTTTGTTGAATTTTAAATTATTTAATTTTGCTTGAGTTTATGTTTGAAATTGAATATAGTTTGGGGATTTTTTGGTTTGTTTTTAGATGATTTTATGTTTAAATTTGATTAATCTAAGTTTTAACACAATCTCTTATCACTCTAGATTTATGTTATGTTAATGTAAATTGGAAGAGTGAGTTGAGAGAAAATGGCAAGCTAGAAAGGTTAGAACCCTAGGCTTAATGGATTACCCTATGCATACATTAATATAGATTTTAGGTTTATTTTCGCTTCAACTTGGATGGTTGAAGTGAAGGAATGCATAAGTCCTATTGTACATATAAAAGTACCACTTTGACTTGCATATAAATTTTATAAGACGGCGGTGAGGCTTTCAATGTTTTGTGGTGCAGAATGTTAGCATATAAAAGAAGCATAAAAGTAAGTTAATTTAGACCTAAGTTTAAGTAGATGATTGGCTTTACACTAGGAGATAAAATTTGAAACGAATATATCCTTGAACATTTGGTTTACTTTTGCTATGTAAGTCATACTTGTCTAATTTTTTATTTTTATTTTAGTCATAGTTACTATATGTTTCATGTTGAGATTTTGCACATTCCTCCTTTACTTGTGTATACAGCTCCTGATTATTTTTGTCGTCAGTCCTGTTACAAATGGTCATAAATAAAAAATAAAATTTTCAATATTTATTTTGACTCTTAATGTTTAAAATGACAATTATAATTGGATTTTATTATGTAGGAATAGTGTGAGTAGCTCTGGAGAGGCAGTTGCCTTCCTAGATTCCAAGTACTGCCAGCAGTAATGGTAGTTGGTCTACTATTGTGCAGTCTAAGTTCGAGTTATGAATGCAGGCTACGGGGAAGAAGAAGCTCAAGATCTCTCTTGCTTTTGGGTGGCACAAGCTTGTCACTCCCAAGCAAATTGTTGTTATGACTGAGGAGGCTTGCCATCGAAATGAAGGCCAACAGAAAATTGAGTGAAGTATAACAAACCTGCTGAGATTATAGAACATCATTGGGCAAGTGAATGGTGACTGCAGTAGTCGAGGAGGAGGATTAAAAGGAGGAAGATAAATAGGAGGATCAAAAGGAGTTTTTAGGCATTTTTAATTTATGAATGTTTGAACTTATATTGATTAGGGTGTAGACGTAAACTTTTGATAATTTAGATTTGTGACAGTATCTCCCATTCAGTATTGATATTTTTAAGAACCTTAATCTGAGACATGGCTGGATATAATGTTGTTGTGAAGGGGATTAAACGTTAGATGCGGGTTGTTCAAATGTAATTGATTTTTTAAATTTTATTTTTATGTTTGAGTTTTGCATCGGATTTGTGTCCAATAATCTGACTCATCGTCCATCAAACTTGGTCCGACGCAAATCAGAATGTACGATTTATCATCTGATATTTACAAACATAAAAGTCGACACGTGCGGACTAAAAAAGTATGATGTCATGGCAACGCAAAAATTGACGCTAAAAATTTTCATCAGAATATTTCGACGCACAATTAATAGAATTAAAATTACCGACCCCCGAATTAATCTGGAAAGAAATTGAACGTAAATCTGACGATAATCCTCAAATATCGTCAAATTTACGTTTGATTTCCGTCAGATTTTTCCTATGCAAATTTGTTGAATTATTGCAGTGTTTTTTTTTAGGGTTTTCCAAGTAAAAATCGAAGTATCTCCTACTGCTTACATCTCTTTAATTATCGGAATATATGATGGATTTTTGTGAAGCCTAAACCCTAAATGTATTTCGCCGCCATGAACTTTTAGCATTAATCGCTTGCTATATTTTTTACTGTGTCCAGATATCATTTTAAATTCGAACTACACACCTAATATATATATATATATTCATTAAAGGGCACACGTCGACAGCAGAATTAAACATAAGCTGCCAAATGAAGTAATAGATGAGAGAATGACGTAGAAAGAACAAATAGATCTTCGCGTCCACGACCTTTCCCTTCAGCTGAAGCAATCAAGGAGGAAAATAAAAATCAAATTAATCTTATCTCATCAAATTTGCCGAATAAAATCAGCTTCTGAGGCGTGTAAATGTCGCCTTACCACATACCCACTTTACAGACCAAGCCAGCTTCGTTTGAGAATGGATTAAAATAATAATATAGAAATCAACGACGGTTTGATTTGCTATTTGGGAGGAAATTTAGGTGAGCTGATTGTTACCGCAGCCACGTTGCTGGCGCCTGGCAGTTGCTTTTTGTAGTTTTTTTTGCCTATTATAGATAGTGCGAAATTAAACAAGTGAATTCAAATTTTAAGACTCTTCAATGATTAGTTCCTAGGCCTCAACATTGTGCAATCAATAAATAGGCATGAACGATAATGAATGAAGTTTTCCTTCCTAATGTAGTGAATGAATGTTTAACGAACTTGATGATGTAATTTGAAGAATGCATGCGAGCTAGGTCGGAGAACTCGAAGACGGTGGACGGGCATGAGAAGCATGGGTGAACTTGATCGGAGAAACTCTTATGATTGACAAGTATTGGCTAGTTCAGTCAAATATGCACGTGAAAACACTAACTGCATGATAGATGGGACTACAAAATCCTTCGGAGAGGCAAGTCCGATTGCCATCACCTCTAAGGATGTGATCGATGTGTACGGCCAATCCTGGTCAAGATCAATTCTCCAAAAGCACGATGAATGAACTCAATTAAACAAATCACTTATTTTGCTTTGCATTATTATTCAAATTACGGTGCTCTTACACTCAATAGTTCTCTGAAGGTGATTGAATAATATAGGTGCGAAGGCTCCACTCAATAAATAATGATTATTGCTCCAACAACATGTCTTACCCACATCAATTAAATAGAGCTTTATTGATCATGATGACTAATGGCATGCATTATATCATATTTTATTGCCAAATTTCTCCTCCACGTGTTCATGAGTTTGTGCAACGTAATCATTATGTTAAAAATTGGAGGATCTACACGCCTACTACTAAATTCTTTTCTATTTATACATCTAACTTGTAATTTTAATTTCTATATATATATATGTCACATCTTATCTATAGTTGAAAAAATATGTTTCATTTTGTGGAAGTTCTAGTGATTTTTGGTTGTGACACCAAAGATTTGGGTGATATAAATGTAAAAGAAAATTTAATGTTTTGCTGTTTGGTATGTAAATACATGAGAATTGGGTGATTTATATGTAAACGCCCCTTTAAAATTTTCATATTGATCCTTTTTCTTAAGTCTTTTTACACGGTTCTGTTATATTCATGACTTCGTCTATATTTCTTTCTGGATTAATAAAGTGAACACTTAAGAAATTATAATATATATATATATATTCATCCAAAAATATC
Source organism: Phalaenopsis equestris (assembly GCF_001263595.1). NCBI lineage: Eukaryota > Viridiplantae > Streptophyta > Magnoliopsida > Asparagales > Orchidaceae > Phalaenopsis > Phalaenopsis equestris. The sequence goes on along the minus strand of NW_018165452.1, from coordinate 291,515 downwards.
AATATCATGTCAATAATCGAGGTATGACACATTTCAACATATGATTCGCATGTCAATTAAGCTGCTTAACAGGTAGTATGTATTGTTGGCGATGATTCTAGACACAAGTGTCCTATTTGCCCACAAGTACAACTTGTTTCATTTTCAGGAGCCGCTATTACCACCATGTGATTATTAGCTATGTCTAAATATTATACAAATTTTATAAACTCATTACATTAATTTTTTGTGATTTTTATCATAATAATTCTGCAGTACTGCAATGTCTAACCACCACATAAACTATAAATTATTATTATTTTTATTGTGATTATTATTATTAGAATATTTACATACCACACAAATTTTTTATGTATTTACTTATTTAAGAGCTTAACTTTAATATTTTCACGTATAATAATTTAGTGTCATAAAATTATACATTAAAAGGTGTACTTTATTTATTACAAAAGTATTTATAATGATAGTTTTGCGGTGAAGTTGAAGATTTGAACGGTATAAAAGTAAATATGAATTTTTAGATGTCTAATATATAAATACAAAGAAAATATGTGGCATATATGTAACTACGCCTATTACTATTATAATAATATTATTAAATTTTCGAGTAAGTTAAACATCATTTATTCATAAATAGTGTTCGCATGAATGCGTGCCACTAGTATATGCATGTGACGGTCGAAATAGCGCCACCTGGCAGAAGATGACGGCATCAGTTAACTAATCATAACACAACTTTTTGTTTTTTTGGTATGATTTTGATACATTTCCCTCAATCCCTGCATATTTACATATCTAACATCCAGACTTATAATGTTTCAATCATATCACTTTATCTTTGCCATGAAAAGATGTATTTGATTTTCTTAAATTGAAACGATGAAATTTTTTATGTGATATGTAATATTTGGGTGATATAAGTAAGGTTTAGAATATAGAACTGGACCGACCGGTTCGACTGTGAATCGGCCATAGTTCTGATTTCGATTGGCATAAAACACTTCACGCATAGATCCACCCAGAACACGGTTAAACAGGTTTAGGTTCTAAGATACCATTCACTTCACAAGCATTTGCATACATACCTCCCAATTTTATGTCTTTTACATGCCTAACAGCTAAATTCTATTTTTTACATTTATACCACCCAAATCACTCGGATCATATAAAAAAAGTAATTATTACAAAGAAATTCAATTTACATAACGACTCAATTCTATCTATTCAGATATTTAACACCTAACTAAAATCTTTTTATTTTACTTTTATACTATCAAAATAATCCATATCACATAAAATGTATCACCATTTTATTTTTTAAAAAAGCAAAATACATGTTCTTATGCATAGATAAAATGACATATAAAATTGAATTTTAGGTGTTAGTTATTTAAATGCATATGAATTGAGTGGGATATAAATCTTATATATTATCATTTTTAAATATCTTGGAACCTCGAACCTTGAATTTTTAACAAATTCAATGTCCAATCCGGTTTTTAAAACTTGGATTTAAGTGTAAAATATAAAGTTTAGATGTTTGATATAGGAAATGGAAAGAAATTCTATATCATTATTCCAAAATGAATATACAAGCAGTCCTATTTATAGAAAACGATCCACGCATAAAACGTAGACCTAGTGAAGCTAGACCCCCCCTCTCCCAACCACCACCCCCCCCCCCCAGCCTATAAACGAATGTTAGCAGGGATAAGAAAGATGCGATGGGAATTCCATGGTCTGATTACCAACCAATTAGAAAAGTATAGGCACATGTATAATTTATGAATTTTGTTTTATTAGCTAACCATGCATGTGGTAGGAGTTGACTCGTCTAGCTTGTTTGTAGGGTAGACGACATGGCAGCCGCTTCATTACTTGAATATTTTGTATTTTAGCAATTACATTATTATTTTTATTATTTAATCATTTTTAATTTTCATTTATGATGCAATTGTTGCGTAATACAAGCATGTCGATGCAATAGTGCACGTAAATAATGTGAAAATTGAATTTAAATTATAATCAAATATACTATAATATTTTAATCATTTTTAACTTTTCTTTTAAATTGTATAAAAATAACAATTTGAGTCAATTTTTTTCATCTTATACACAGTTTTTTGGAAAAAAAAAGAAATTATCCCATAATTCCATTTTTTGTTAAAATAAAATAAAATAAATTAATTATATTTAATCACATTCTTTTGTTATATAGATAAAAGATGAGAAGTAAAAATTGTGATTAAAAACAAAAAAATATGACTAAATAGTACTCGCAAATTAAATCAAGCTAATTCCATTCTTAAAATAAAACGTAGTAATCATTTACATAAAAAAATTATATATATATACATATATATATATATATATATATATATATAATGAATTCGGAGTTGTCTTAAGCGTACAAAGAGAGAGAAGTGGATAATAATGAACAATAATAAGTTTGGTTGGTTAATTCTCATAAAATTATTCATCTATTTAAATAGATGAGGGTACAATATATAGAATTACATATCTGTCTCTGCTTTAATGAGATCATTAGAAAATATTTTAATTATTTTATATATAAGTCTATAACTCGATTAACCTCTAAACATATATATAGTGCCTATGTAACATGGTGTTAAGTATTTGTGAAGCTCGGTCTACTTCTCCTTTTGGTGGTTACCACATTTATGGAACATGTGCCTTTCTTTATCAGGATCCCTCCCTCTCCTTTGTCGCGATAATTTAAGATTGCTTCTTCAAATTGAAGCGAGCGCGTGAGTGAAAAAAGGCTTACGGGCGGCCGAGACAGAGAAAAAAAGGATTAGTCTGACAAAGTTTTGCTGGCGGTAGAAAGAGTAGCAAACGATGAAATTGGAAGACTCGCGAGCTGAAAAATCAGAGGTCTTGCCGATGGCCAAAAGCTGAAGGAGAGTAGAGAGAATTTTGATACCAACTATTGTAATCTAAGCATCGATTGTGTAATTCTTCAAAAAATAAAATCCTCTGCAACCCGCTGGATGTAGGTAATTTGCCAAACATTTTTTTAACAAAATCCGTTTTTCACAACAATGTAGCATATAAAGTTAGTATTTTTTTGTAATTCAAGCGTATGACATGAATATTATTAGATGATATTAACAAAAAAATGATAAGTTAAAAAAATGGACCATCTTTGGAGAGACACATTCTAGAATTTGACAAAAAGCCTTTACTGATCACGAAAGTAAAAGAGATTTATGTGGGGAAACAAGGAAAACAGATTGGAAAAAGGTGTTTGAATTCTATACTTAACCTCGAAATGTTCGGTTATCTTTCCATTTAAAGGGCCATCAGCTTCGCAGACTATTACTTTACCGAATAGGAAGTGGCTGAGAGGGCGCCAAAGGGATTATAATTAGGCATCTAAAGTAAGTTTAGGTTTTTGCAAATTCAACTATTATTTGGTCAAATTTACCATATATATATATATATACATATATATACACATAAGAGGATGGAGTTAAATATACAGAAAATATCAATTAACGTCGGCCTGTTGAAGATTCTGGTGATGAAAAATAAAACCATATTGAGACACGTGGCGGATGGATCTGATTGCGTATTATTTAATTAATCAGTATCCGGTAACCATCCAATTTTCATTCATTGCCTTCTGAAAAGTTCGAACATAGTAATTAATAACCTGCGGATGCCCGCACCGATTCGTTGAACTGCTACGACTGAATTGTTTGAAGTCCATCGAATCAATTTGAAATAAAAACTTTTGTTTATTTTGTTCGAAAGAGAAAATATGGGTTTCATGTTGATTAATTTGTAAAAGAAATCTATTGTCACGTAATTTTAAATGCATAATCAATTTTTATTGAAAAATTTGGGCGAAGAAAAATAATAATCGACACAAATCCAAAAGAACGCAACAGGGATTTTGCGAGGTTCGGCAGAGTGACGACTTTATTTCAACTTCAAAAAAGAAGTACAAAATTTAGAATATGGACCTAGGGTTACAAACAAGCGTATTCATAACCCTAGAGTAAACCCTTAGTACAATATGTAATTACAAAATTACCTTTATACCGTACCGTGGGGTGTTGCCCTCTTACCCCCAACTCACATAACAAAACTCCTTCGATTGGACAGATTATTTCGCTCCGCTCCTCTCTGCTTCGTTCTAGCATCTGTCCCTTATATGATATATGAGTCATACCTAACAATTTTGTATTAATTTTATTTAAATAAAATACATGAAAAAGGCTTTTCTTCCAAAAATTACCAGCAGACACGCTTCACTCCTAAATGAATTTAAACGAAAATCTTTTTTTTCATAGTTATAATAATGTAAAATGTTTTATATTTTTAAACTTCATAAGAATTCAAATCACGTAAGCATTGACATCATCTTCATTACGACTTACGACATAATTATAAAATGGCAGTCATAATATTTAGTCAACATTTAAGATGTATGAAATCATGCAGTTGATAATGAAAATGCTTTTTATTTTCTTGTATTTTATATATGCATTTGGGCAGCAAAATTTCAAAGGATTCGTTGAATTTTATTTATGACTACAATTTAAAATTAAGATTACTAGATAATATTTGTGTGTGTTCACTATTGTATTATATATATATATATGAATGCATGC
>NW_018165452.1:281952-286855 GCF_001263595.1 Phalaenopsis equestris | reverse complement strand
TATATATATATATATATATATATATATGTACCTGAACATGCATTTTAATCCCTTTTATATCATTTAAATAACATTTAACTCATTACATATTTAATAACCATGTCAATGAGATGAGTCGCACTCAATCTATAATTAATTTTATTATATTATAGCTCGAGTTTAACTCTATAAGTTTGAGCTGACTTGATTATTATGAAAAGGAGAAAATAATATTAATTTAAGATTGTGCTATAATAAAATATTAAATATAACGAGTAATTGAAAGAGTAATAATGAGAGATTAATTAATATAAAATACAAATGTTTTTTTAAAAAAGTTAAAACTTTAAGTATAAAGTCTTAAAATTAAATCTAATTTTAATATATTTAATATTAATATTTTTTTTTCAAAAATAGCCGGCTCAATAGCCAACGAGTTGAGTCGGGGCTAGCTTGAGCTTAGTCCAGTTGACGAGCTATTTATCGAGCCAAGCTCAAACATGCACACAAGTCAATTTTGACTCACTTACACATCTATTTAGGACGAGTGTTTACAGTTTCATTTAGATAAATCTCAAATTTATTAAATTTATCTTCAAATAAATATAATTTGCTCTTTAAATATTATACTCATTTCAAAAGACATTACTTCCAAAACAAATCCAATATTTGAGACATAACTTTTATAATAATTTGACATTCATCGCAATTCAATATTTTTTTAGCGAATATGATTTCTTGAAAATCTATTTTTTATTGGTGGCTTTCTCATTCTCTACCACAATTTTAAGAATAAACTGTGTAATTATAACGACCTTAATCCTATACCCCACTAAATGGGGTCGGTCGGCTACATGAATCTTCTTTCTCCATTGTGTTCTATTAAGTGATTTATGAAATTTAATTCAACACTGCCATTACCAGGTTCCAAGCTCTGCACGCGAAATGTGGAGGGTTGTGTTAGCTGTTGGACAACCCGAGTAAAATTTGTCAACAAATCATGGCATGAATCCTTTAAATCTTTGTGTAATTAAGTGATACTAAATTTGATGTTAAATTATAAAGGATTTGTGAAAATAGAACATAATCTAATGAAGTGATTGAAGGTTTTGAAATATGTACGAATTAAACGCATTGAAAAAAGATTTATAGAACTATTTTAATTTGTATAAATAAGTTCCAATAAATTGCATAATTTTAAATGGCCTCACAGTTCTTACATTAAATCTCTTGAAGGCTCTAGATCATGGACTTTCAAGATTTTTGCATTGTATAATTTTATCAATAGACTTAAATTTTATGTACTTCTATTCACAACTTAACATAAAGTTTATAATTTTCTTAATTAGAAATTAGTTTTCTTAATTAGCAATTAATTTTATTTGAATATTCTTATGAAATTATGCAAATTGTATGAATGGCTAAGATATGAAGCAAATAATGAAAATAATTTGAAATCTAAAAAATGCATCATAATGAATATTAACTGTCAGGGAAGGACCCAGATAAGGTCCAAATCCCTCTAAAATTTAGATTTTTTATTTATATAAGAGGGCAATTTGATTTTTTGACCCTATTGGTGTGCAATCCTAAGCTACTACACCATATATCATATTGAATACCATTATAGCTACCATTGTGCCGGCTGCACCTACACTTGATTTTGTCGATGGAGGGGATATCACCAAACAAAAATATTTAAACTTAGATTTTATTTTTCTTATATTGCTCTGACCACAGTTAACCTACCAAAACAAATTTCATAATTTTCTAACATTTTTTTTAATTTATAAAATTATTTTAAGTAAATATATGACTTAACTTTGGAAATTAGGTGTTAGAACCTCGAACGCCTATGCTATGTTTGTGAGGACTGCCATCGGGCCTTACGTCGCTCTTAGAAAGATAGTTAAGTTGGCAAAGGACCCAGCAATAAAGCTGAAACTTTGAACGAAGTGGTTGATTCTGCCACTCTAAGAGTGACTTATAAGTAATTTCTTAAAATAAAATGCTAATGAAATTGCAAGACAAGCTATCTATTATGAAATGCCTCTTTAAATATATAACATCTTAAAAGGAATGAATAAAAATGGTTTGAAATATAAATTTTGGTAAAGTATAAAATCCTAGAGTTCAACATATAGTTTGAACTTTATATTTATTTCAAGAAATAAACATTCTTTCACTCTAACTTTCAATATAAATTTCTTTTTATCTGCAAAAAGAACACTGCAAATAGAGTCATACCCCAATTATAAGGGGAGTGAGAGCTTAAATACTGAGAAGGCTTAAATCTAAACACGGAGTTAAAGTCCAACATCACTTCTTTTGGCCCACACAGCCTCTGGCCTTTGTCGTCGCCCACCTCTTGTGTTGGAGCACCGTATGAATCAACCTACAAAGCGACACATTATCTTGGACGTCATGCCAACCCCGAAGATGTTGCATTGAAGCCCCGACTATTGCTTCTCCTTGTGACCACTTCCTACCACGGGATCATAAGTCTTTCCGGACATCAATGTAAAAATTGACCACGCAACCGTTTCCCGCCTGTGAGACATATATTGCACACGTAATCATCAGTTTATAGTAGATTTCTTCAATTTGGTCAGTCTCTCTGATTTTTTCTCTTTCTGAGTTTTCCACTTAAGAATCTCTTGGCCCTTCTGCCCATCATTATCATTACCTGAGTGTGTGTTGAATTCTCACGCAACACTAAGACATTAATTAGTCATTTTACTGCCACAAATTCATTTGCACCTATCAATATTTAAAAAAATTACCTTTAGATTGTGGTTCGCTCCTAAATGAATTTATACATAATTGTTTTATATTAAAATAAAATGTTTTCTATTTATGCACTCCAAAGTTCCAATCACGTAAGCATCGACATCATCTTCATATCGTCAGAAGTTACGAATTTACCACCCTAAATATAAAATGGCAGTCATAATATTTAGTCAACTTTTACTTCAGAAAATAAAAAATAAAAAAAAAAACGTCATTTAAGATTTATGAAACCATGCAGTTGTTAATGAAAATGATTTTTATTTTCTTGTATTTTATTTATGCGTTTGGGTCGCAAACTATATATCTTTTTTTAATTTTTTAGCACACATTTTTATGCTTGATATTATTTAAATAACATTTAAATCATTAAAATATTATGCGGGCGGGCGCATGATTTTGCTTCCGCGCTGACCATTTTAATTTATTCTCGATGCTTCAATTATATGAATTATGATATGCGTACAACCTTTTTTTTTTTCTAAAATATTTTTGATATAGGGTTATGGGTTGAGGGGTAAAACGAGCCGAACACGAGCGAGTCATGCTCAGCTCGTGTTCGGCTCGTTTGCTTAACAAAAGAACACGAGCTGTTCAAGAACAAAGAGTCTTTTTAACAACCCTAATAATGTAGTCATAAGATAATAAGAGTTTGAATTTATATAATACATGTTTTAGTGTTTTTCATATAAAAATTTGAGGTGTCTCTCCCTATCAAAATCTTTTTAATTACCTTAATGTGTAGTGAGCTTTTGTGCAACGCAAGATGATAATTCATTGTTAATATATATATATATATATTCATTAAAGGGCACACGTCGACAGCAGAATTAAACATAAGCTGCCAAATGAAGTAATAGATGAGAGAATGACGTAGAAAGAACAAATAGATCTTCGCATCCACAACCTTTTCCTTTGGCTGAAGCAATCAAGGAGGAAAATAAAAATCAAATTTATCTTATCTCATCAAATTTGCCGAATAAAATCAGCTTTTGAGGCGTGTAAATGTCGCCTTATTACATAGCCACTTACAGACCAAGCCAGCTTCGTTCAGTATAGAACACAATAGAGAAAATCCTAGATGGTTTCTTATTGGCGGTAATAAATAATTCATTTGTTCAAAGTACTAGTAGACAATGTAATTTAAAATATATATAAACATATAAAGTCGGTGTATTCTTACAAACGGCACATGATAACTTGTCTACATTAATGTTATCATTATTATTATGAAATTTCAGAAAATATCATAATAATATAGATTGTTTTTGTGTTTTTTTTAATAATTTTCCTAGAAATGGATTAAAATAATAATATAGAAATCAACGACGGTTTGATTTGCCCTTTGGGAGGAAATTTAGGTGAGCTGATAGTTTGGCCATTGCTTTTGTGCACGTATTGCTGCAGCCACGTTGCTGGCGCCTGGCAGTTGCTTTTTGTAGTTTTTTGCCTATTATAGATAGTATGAAATTAACAATTGAATTCAAATTTTAAGACTCTTCAATGATTAGTTCTTAGGCTGTCAATATTGTGCAATCAATAAATAGACATGGACGATGATGGAATGAAATTTTCCTTCCTCCTGTTGTGAATGATTGTTTAACGAATTTGATGAATGCATGGGAGTTCTGTCAGAGGGCTCAATGGGTGTGGACGAGCTTGAGAAGCATGAGCGAACTTGGTTGAAGAAACTCACATGAATGATAAGTATTAGCTAGTTAAGTCAAAGAAGAAAGTGTAACCACTAACTTGCACGGTAGATGAAACTATAAAGTCCTTCATAGAGGCAAGTTTGATTGCTATCAACTCCAAAGATTTGACTGTTGTGTACGGCCGATCGTGATCAACATCAATTCTCCAAAAGCATGATCAAAGATCTCAATTAAACAAATTGCTTAATTAGCTTTGCATTATTATTCGAATTACGATTGAAAGATATAGGTGTGAATGATAATAGGGCTCCACTCAATAAAAAAATGATTATTTCTCCAACAACATGTATTGTCCCCATTAATTAAATAGAGCTTCATTGATCATGATTGATGGCATACGTTATATAATATTTTATTACCAAATTGTTCCTCCACGTGTTCATGAGAATGTGGAACGTTATCATATATATATATATATATATATA
>NW_018165452.1:281081-281904 GCF_001263595.1 Phalaenopsis equestris | reverse complement strand
TATATATATATATATAGGTATCCAAAAAAATCAATATCATGTCAATAAACGAGGTATGAGACATTTCCACATATGATTCACATGTCAATTAAGCAGCTTAACAGGTAATATGTATTGTTGGGGATGTTTCTAGACCCAAGTGTCCTATTTGCCCACAAGTACAACTTGTTTCATTTTCAAGAGCTGCTATTACCACCATGTGACTATTAGCTATATATAAATATTATAAAAATATTATAAACCCATTACATAAAATTTTTCTGATTTTTATCAGAATAATTCTGTAGTACTGCAATGTCTTACCGCCAAATAAACAATTAATTATTATTATTATTATTATTAGAACATTTACTTACCACAAAATATTTATGTATTTACATATCTAAATGCTAAAGTTTAATATTTTCACCTATATCAACTTAGGGTCTGTTTGGGGCAGCTTATAAGTGCGGCGGCGTTTTTGAAAACGCCGCTGCACCGTTTGTTTTGCACGTTTTCACAGCTTATAAAAAAAGCCCGTTTTAAATTACGAGAAAAGCTGATCGCGGTTCGACGCCCGCGATCAGCGTTTCGAACGCTGGATCGAGGGATCTTTTACGCGTACGCCCTCGCTGCCCTAAACATTTTCGCACGCCTCGCTGTTCCTCGCGCCCGAAGCAGAGCGCCGAACCGCGACTCGCCGAATCCCTTCGCCATCGCCGTTCCTCCGCGCCGAATCGCGCCGTCGCCGAAGCCTCTTCGCGACGTCGCCGAAGCCTCCTCGCCGTTCCTCCGCTCCGCGCCGAATCGCGACGTCGCCGACCCGTCGCCTCCGCTTTCCCCG
>NW_018165452.1:275960-279620 GCF_001263595.1 Phalaenopsis equestris | reverse complement strand
TATATATATATATATAACTTTTTATCTATGCCATGAAAAGATGTATTTTATTTTTTAAATAAAAATGATGGTATTTTTTATGTGATGTGGAACATTTGGGCGATATAAGCAAGATTTAGAAAGTCGGACTGGACCGGCTTGTTCAACCGTAAATTGGCCATTATCTTACTTCGATTGGCCAAATGTGATGGGGAACATTTGGGCTATAGATCTTACTTCGATTGGCAAAAAAGACCTCCCACATGGAACCGCCTGAATTGCGTTGAACCGGCTCCGAAACCCTTCGGTTCATAAACATTAACTAACATACCACCCAATTTTATATCTTTTACAAGCCTAGCACCTAAATTCTATTATTACATTTATACCACTCAAATCACTCACATCACATCATAAAAATCATTATTATAAAAAAAAATTAATTACATACATACCACTAAATTTTATTTATTTGCATAACTAACACCTAATTAAACTCTTTTTTCTTAACCTTTATACAACATAAATTATCCTTATCACATAAAACATATCACTATTTTATTTCTTAAAAAAGTGGAATACATCTTTTCATGCATATACACAATGACATATGTTAAAGCTGAATTTAGGTGTTAGCTATTTAAATACATATGAATTGAGTGAGATATAAATCTTATATATTATCAATTTTAATTATCTTCGAACCTTGAACCTCTCATGCTACCGACTAAATGTTTAGTCCGGTTTTCCCAATTTTGGATAAAAGTGTAAAAAATAAAGTTTAGATGTTTGATATATAAATATATAAAAACTGGGTGGTAGATATGTAAATGTCCCACTACAGAAAAATGCCAGAGTGGAGATTGATAACAGTTACAATACAGAGAAAATGAGAAGGAAAGAAATTCTATATTATTATTCCAAAATGAATATACAAGCAGTCCTATTTATAGATAACAATCCACACATAAAACATAGACTGAGGGTCCGTTTGGGGCAGCTTATAAGTACAAGCGGCGTTTTCAAAAAACCGTCGTACTGTTTGTTTCGCGCGTTTTATCAGCTTATCTGAAAGTGTGTTTGGGTTTTTACACGAAACGCAGGCCACGGGTCGACCCCTGCGGCCGGCCCGCGGGCCGCGTTTCAGGATAAGCCGCTTATCCTGAAACTCACAAGCTACCCTAAACGGACCCTGAGTGAACCAGACCGGTTTAGCAATAAACCGAACCAACAATCTATAAAGGTATATTAACAGGGATAAGAAAGATGCGATGGGAATTCCTTGATCTGATTACCAACCAATGAGAAAAAGTATAGGCACATATATAAATTATGAATTTTGTTTTATTAGCTAACCATGCATGTGGTAGGAGTTGACTCGTCTAGCTTGTTTGTAGGGTAGACGACATGGCAGCCGCTTCATTACTTGAATATTTTGTATTTTAGCAATTACATTATTATTTTTATTATTTAATCATTTTTAATTTTTATTTATGATGCAATTGTTGCGTAATACAAGCATGTCGATGCAATAGCGCACGTAAATAATGTGAAAAATGAATTTAAATTATAATCAAATATACTATAAATCTAGGCTTGTATTACTTTAATCATTTTTAACTTGCCTTTTATAAATCTAGGCTTATTTTGTAAAAAATAATAAAAAGTGATGTAAAACTAAAAAAATGAAGTGTGCCTGTGTGTGTCAATATGTATATATATATATATATAGTTGAATTTTACTATATTTAAACACCATATTTCATAAAATAATTTTTCTTTTTATAGAGAAGGGACACAATATTTACATATTTATTTATGCTTTAATGCGGGCATTACATGATATTTTAAGTATTTTATATGCATAAGCCTATGGCTTGACGAACCTCTCAAACCAATGTACCATATAAAGCTAGTATTTTTTTGTAATTCAAGCATGTGCCATGGATATTATTACATGATATTAACAAAAATGATAATTGAAAAAAATTGACCATCTTTGCAGAGACCTTTCCTGCCAGAAAGTAAAAGAGATTTTTGTGGGGAAAGCAGGAAAATAGAATGGAAAAGGTGTTTGAATTCTGTACTTAACCTCGAAAAGTTCAGTTAGTTTACCATTGGAAGGCCATCAGCTTCGCAAAGTATTACTTTACAGAATGGAATTGGTTGAGATGGCACCAAAGGGATTATAATTAGGTATGTTAAGTAAGTTTAGGCTTGTGCAAATTCAACTATTAATTGGTCATACATATGCACAATTATCAATTATCATTAAAAATGATTACTTCAATAAATTGGGATGTATATATATGTAGGTATGTATGTATGCCATATATGTATGTATGACATATATGTATACATACATACATATATAATTAATCAGCATCCGGTAATGCTCCAATTTTTTATTTTTTAATACGGATTTGCATAGTCTGCCAAATTTCATTGCCTTCTGAAAAGTTCGAACATAGTAATTAATAACCTGCGGAAGCCCGCAGGAATTCGTTGAACTGCTACGCTTTGAATTCCATCAAATTAGCAGCTAACCGCGTCACTAAATTTGAATTTCAACCGTTAAATTTGAAATAAAACCTTTTGTTTTTTTTTTGTTCAGAAGAGAAAATATGGGTTTGATGTTGATTAATTTGTACAAAAAAATCTACTGTCACGTAAGTATAAATGCATAGTCAATTTTGTATGAATTTTATTTAAATAACATACAAGAAAAAGGCTTTGTTTTTTAAAAATTAACAGTAGACACTAGAGGTGTAAACACCGAACACAAGCGAGCCCAGGCTCTGCTCGTGTTTAGCTTGTTTATATTTCGAGCTCAAAATGTGTATTCGTGTTCGACTTTTTTCTTAACTTGCCGAATACGAGCTGTTCACAAACAAAGATGCGTTTTGACAACCCTAATCACGTAACCATAAGATGTTCGAGTTGGGGCAAGATTTAAAAATTATTGATTATATTAAAACATCATTTGAATCTAATTTAATAAATTTTATTCTATTTTCTTAATTAATTCTTTTAATTTATTATAAATTTTTATATATAGCCTTATAGTCAATTAAATTTTAAAAAAATAGTACTCATCAATATGTATATGCATATATCTATAGATAGATAAATAGATAGATATAATTGATGAGTAGTATTTCAAGCCAAAACGAGTCAAACACAAATGAACAAATCTTTGTTTGTATTCCGCTCGTTAACTTAGCGAACAACTCAAACACGAGTTATTCGCGAGCAATGGGCCGTTTTGACAGCCCTAGTAGACAAGCTTCACTCCTAAATGAATGTATACAGAAATCTTTTTATATATATATATATATTATATATATATAATTATATTGATGTAAAATGCTTTCTATTTTTATGCTTCATAAGAATTCAAATCACGTAAGCATTGACATCATTTTCATATCGTCAATAGTTACGACTTACGACATGATTATAAATTGCAGTCATAATATTTAGTCAACATTTAAGATGTATATGAAAATGCTTTTTATTTTCTTGCATTTCGGTAGCAAAATTTCAAAGTATTATTTGAATTTTATTTATGACTACAAAATAAGAGATCGGTCCCTTGAATCTAAAAGGCTTTGAAATTTAAGATTACAAAAGATAATATTTGTGTATGTTCCCTATTTCATAAACTATATATATATATAT
>NW_018165452.1:257295-275814 GCF_001263595.1 Phalaenopsis equestris | reverse complement strand
CATATATATATATATTTATTTATTTATTTATTTTTTAGTATGCATTTTAATCCTTTTTATATCATTTAAATAACATTTAACTCATTAACATATTTAGTAAACCATGTAAATGAGATGATTCACACAAGATTCACATTTAATTTTATGATATTCGAGCTCGAGCTTAACTCAATGAGTTTGAGTTGACTTGATTATTACGAAAGAGAGAAAATAATATTAATTTAAGATAGTGTTATAAAAAAATAACAAATATAACGAGTAATTAAATGAGAAATAATAAGAAATAACTTAATATAAAATATAAATATTATTTTTTAAATATTTTTAATACTTTTAATATAAAGTCTTCAATTTTAATATATTTTTAGTATATTTTATATTAATATTTTTTAAAAGCCTGTCGGGGCTAGCTTGAGCTTAGTTTGTTAGCTCATCAAGCTTAGTTGATGAGCCATGTATCGAGCCAAACTCAACCCTGCTCACAAGTCGGTATGAAACACTTACATCTCTATTTAGGGTGCCTATTCAAAGTTTCATTTAGATAAATCTCAAATTTATCGAATTTATCTTTAACCAATTATAATTTCACTCATTCCTAAAGTAAAATGCTAATGAAATTGCAAGACAAACTAACTATTATGAAATCCCCATTAAATATGTAGCATCTTTAAGGAATTAATCAAAATGATTGAATTATAAATTTTCGTAAAGTATATACTATTAGAACTCAACAAATGATTTGAACTTTATATTATACGTTTTGTTTATGGCCTTTGTTAAGCAACTTAAAACATTCTCTCAATCTAACTTTCAATATAAGTTTCATTTTATTTACAATTTGGACTTTATAAATAGAGTCCTGACCCAATTTTGAGAATGGGAGTGAGAGCTTGAAACCTGAAGAAGACTAAATTTTAAAGAAATAGTTGAAGCCCAATCTCACTTATCCGTCGCCATCGCAGTTTTCAGCCTCCACAGCCCTTCTGGCATTTGTCGTCACCCACATTTTGCGACGAAGCACCGTACAAAACAACATACAAAGCGACACATTATCTTCTACGTCATGCCAACCCCAAAGATGGTGCATTGAAGCCCCGACTATAGCTTATCCTTGTGACCATTCCTACCATGGAGCCACAAGTCTTTCCGCACATCAACGTATAACTTGACCGTGCAACTGTTTCCCGTTAGTGGGACAAGAGAATGTAAATATAATTATCAGTTTATAGTAGACTTCTTCAACCGGGCCAGACCCTGTGATTTTTTCCCTTTCAGGATTTTCCACTTAATAATTTTTTGGTAGTATTGCCTATCATTATTATTACTTGAGTCAGTATTGGGTTTTCATGCAACACTAAGACATTAAATAATTATCCCACCATCACAAATTCTCTTGCACCTATTAATTCTAGAAATTACATTGTGCTTCACACCAAAATGAATTTATACATAATTGTTTTTTTAATAATTATATTAATATAAAATGTTTTCTACCTATGAACTCCATTAGAATTGAAATATGATAAGCATTGACATCATCTTCATATTGTCAAAAGCGATGACGTTTCGACATAATTATAAAATGCCAGTCATAATATTTAAGTCAACTTTTACTTCAAAAAAATAAAAAAAAACACCATTTAAGATGTATGAAACAATGCAGTTGGTACTGAAAATGAAATTCATTTTCTTCTATTTTATTTATGCATTTGGGCAGCAAAATTTTAAGGGATTATTTGAATTTTATTTATGACTAAAAAATGAGAGATTGGTGTATGTTCATTATTTCATAAACTATACATTTTTTAACATCGTTTTGATATTATTTAAATAATATTTAAATCATTATAGTATTTATTAAACCTTTTAAAATTGACCTTAAATGTCTAACGGTAAACAATTGAGTCTAAAAAGGCCACTTTTGGAGTGCATTAAAGCATTAGGCTAAAAGCCCACTATCATCAATATGGCCCATTAGAAAATATCAAGGAATATTCCTTGTAACCCAGAAAACAATATGGGAATGCATGACAAAAATTGATTTGACATCTGATCAAAGTTTCATTTAGATAAATCTCGAATTTATTGAATTTATTTTTAAATAAATATAATTTTGCTTCTTTAAGTATTATATTCATTTCAAATAATATTATTTTGAAAAAAAAATATATCATAATATAATGAAATGGTGGAAAGGCTTTTGAAATATGTTCAAATTATATGTCTTAAAACTTAATATATTTATATTAGATTTTCTTAACTTTTTTAAGTTGTATAAATTACTTCTAATACATTGCATAATTCTAAATGGTCTCATAGTCCCTTATTTTAAACCTTTTAAGTTGTATAAAATTATGACATTTTTGCATGCCATAATTTTATCAAAAGACTTTAACTTTTATGTACTTAAAAGTTTATAATTATCATAATTAGGAATTATTTTTATGTGAATATCTTTATGAAATTCATGCAAATCATACAAATGGCTAACAAGATTGAGGCAAATAATGAAAATAATTTGAAACCTAAAAAATGAATCATAATGAATACATATAATGACTATGGCTGTCAAAAAGGCTCGTTGTTCGCGAACAGCTTGTGTTCGACTCGTTAAGAAGCTCGTGTTCGACTCATTAATTTCGTTCGATAAGTTAACGAGCCGAACACGAACTATATATATATGTATGTATATATATATATGTATGTATATATATATATGTATGTATATATATATATGTATATATATATATATGTATATATATATATATTAAGTTGTATTTTTAAAAAATTTAATTGATTAACCAATTAAAATATTGATTACAAAAATAGAATAAAAATTATTAAATTAGATTCAAATGATGTTTTAATATAAATAATAATTTTTAAATCTTGCTCAAACTCTTATTGTCTTATGGCTACATGATTATGGTTGTTAACAGGACTCTTTGTTTATGAATGTGAACAGCTTGTGTTCGACTCGTTAAGCAAACGAGTCGAACACGAACACACTTTTTGAGCTCAAAATATAAACGAGCCGAACACGAGCAAATTATGGTTCGCTCATGTTCGGCTCGTTTACACCCCTAATAAGGACCTCTAAAAAATTATGTAAAATAAAATGCTAATGAAATATCAAGGCAAATCAATATGATGATACACCCCTTTAAATATGTAACATCATTAAGAAATTAATCCATATGATTGAATTATAAATTTTGATAAATTGTAACTTTCAGAACTGATCTAATAGATTGAACTTTATATTTTATTTTTTTTATGATATTTCTTATGAAATTCTTAAAAACATTGATGCAATCTAACTTTCAATATAAATTTCTTTCTATAAATTAGTATATTGTGAGATAAATAAATAAAAACAAAGTTAATCTGGTTGATCGTACATCATAAGAGCAATACCAAGAGAGAATTCATCCAAAGTTGCATTTTTATATTGCTCATTTGATTCATTAACTACATCATACACAATTAGTTAAACCTCAAAGCATTATAATTTCAAGTTAACCATTGTTCAAATGCTTAATTTTACTCATAAATTTCAAACCTAACTTTAAAGAGATTAGTTCATGAATATGATATACTATTGATGCAAATATAGATTTAATGACAATTGGTATGTTACAAATTGTATTTGCAAATTAATATTATCGTCTAAAATATCCTCCAATGAATATGGACGAGATTAACATCAATAATGCATTATTTTATGCATCCATGATAAGGTTTGAGTTGGATGTTTTTGTATTTTTCTTATGAATTGATAGAATTGCAATAATTCTCAAAAAGTGCTCTATCTAAAAATATCTAGATAAAGATCATGGTTTTTTTTTTTTTTTTTGTGAATTTTAAATTTATTCATTCTTAATCTCATTTATAAATCCTTCAATGAAGCACATGATGGTGAAAAATACTCTAAAAAGAAAAGCATGTATATCTACAAGACATTCAAATCTCACATGATATTCAAATATTATGGATTTTTTTTTTTGCAATTTTGAAATTTATTATACATTAATTTCTTCTACATCAAAAGAATCACTAAAAGTTGTCATGTTATCTTCCTTTTCTGTTTGCATACATACATACATACATATATATATATATTTAAAAGAATTGGTCTGAGGCTATTATACGAGCCCCGACCATCCCCGATGCGTCTAACAATTAGAGTTCCATACCCACCACTGGGAGGAATCGAACCTCAGGCCGGACGAGACTTACAACTTACAAGCAGATACCCGACCAACTGATATGAATACGCGACGCATATTTCAAATGCATGTTTCAAAAATTCTATTTCTACAGTTTTAACATTCTCATAATCAAATAAATGATATTATTAAAAGAAGTCTTCTAAATCATTTATCCATTTATTTTTTTTAAATTTCTAGTGTCATAACTCTCATCAAATATATGAATATAATTTTAAATCCACAATATTTCTATCATTGTTGATTAAAATCATAAATTACTAGATCTTATCTTAAGTCCACTATCAGTTAAGTTTTTTATTGGTGACCTAATTAATGCTCACAAAATTGTAAAACCAAAAGTAAGTAAATTTTATTCAAGCCAAAAAGTGTGATCACACATCTTAGATCTAGCAAGGTTTGATTAAACAGAAGATTAAGCTAAATGGCATCAATCCATTATTAAATTAGTGATTTACATATAAGATCATATAATCACAATCAAAATAACAGCTTCAAATCATTTTCTATAATACATCAAAGCAATTATTAAAAATTGCCAAGTGTTTGGGGTTTAAAATGTTTAATTTCACTTGAATTTGCCGCTGTTTAATAACTTAATCACAAAGTTTACCCATACAATTTAACATTTGCAGAAGTAGAATACAATTTACAGAATACTCCAATTTAGTACAAATGCTGTAAACTCAAAAACCTGATTAGAAGCTGTAAATGTAGATAAGGTATTAGGTGCGTTGGACGCATTTACTACCGTCGAATAAAAGGAGAGAGAGGCGGGGAGAGCGCAAAATACCTAATATTTTTAATGGTGTGTTTGTGGCGGCTGTGCGGTGTCACGTCATAGTTTTTTCTGTTTTACAATATTGTGTTTTGCCAGCTTTTTTAAAAATTTACCACCGGATCTTATTACTTCTTTTGCAGTAGCTTCACAACTATTTTTTTAAATAGATACAATTGATCTAAACATATCCTAAATATGACATTATTTAAGTAATAATACAAATATGCTATCATACAACGTAAATATACTACGTGAGAACGAGCTAGGTGCAGATTAAGTGTGGCTTGATAATATGTAGGTGGTATTGATGAAAAAATATTATGTCAGAGCTCCGAACGTAGGGTTACGTTCGGATTGTAATAGTCGTTGTGCTATAGGAATATCCCGCTATGTTACAGGAATATTCCATCAAAGTTATTTATGGAAAATGAAGTGTTATTAAAATATTCTCTCACATTACTTAATTTGAAGCTGTGTTATTTCAATAACATAGTGGAAATTGAAATAACATGAGAAATATGTCGAATAACACAACTCAAAATCAAGTAACGCGATGGAATATTCTAATAACACTGCAAATTATCTGAATAATCCCACATAATACTAGAATAACACTTCATTATTTACAAATAATGCTGATGAAATATTCTTGTAACACGATCGAACATTCTTATAACACAGCGATTATTGGAATCCGAACGACATAATATGCGCTCTGGTATTGAGAGGGTAATATTCACCTCAATATACCCCACATACAATCCCAATACCATGGATCTGCGCATCAGTATACCACAGATAATATTGGCTCCTCTACAACAGCCGAATAAGATAATTTTAATGTATCAACTCGGAGCGAAGCGGTCTAAGAGCAAGATGGTAACCTCTGAGATGTCGTCACCCGGCCCTCCCCCCCCCCCGCCGCCGCCACCGCGTCCTTCTTCACCGCAGAGATTTCTTCTCCGACGAACTTCGCCAGAATGAAGTTCGGATTTCCCCATCCGAGCTTAACGAGCTCACTTGCCATGGTATCCAATATCCCGGGCATGATCTCTTGCTCTTTAGATTTCTTTACAAGAAAAGGAACTCACTTGCTTAATTTTGTATTGCAGAGCTGAAGCTAAAGCTAGCTGTACTGTGGTTTATAGCAGTAGTTGTGGAGAAGATGAGGGAGGGGTGGAGGAGGAAACAGGGGCGGCCGAGGGTTTATTGGAAAAGGAAGCGAGACTGGGACAGGGGGCGACGTTTTAACTAGCTGTTTGTTTTTGAGTCAGGAATATGCTTTCTACATGTGGGATTTATTTTTCTAATGGGAGAAATTTTGATTGAGCAAATTTTTCAAAAAAAAGAAAATTGAAGTTTTTATGGTTATTAAATTTATTTTAGAAATAAAAGAGGATATTGTAATTTAGATAAATTTATTTTGCATTCAATTTTAAAAAAAAATTTAATGTATCCAACAAATTCTGGGTCCTTTTTTTTTTGTTTTCTCTTTATAATTGATTGAATGATCTTACTTATCGTTGTTATAAAATATAATGCACACTAGTAAATGAATGTGTTGTTTTTTGTTAACATTATATTATTTTGGTATTATTATCTCATTAGTCACTACTACCACTAATACCAACCACCGTCAATATCATTTGATGACAGTGATGTCGTCACAAGTAATTATCACTACCATCATCTGCAATGAACGTCAATATCCATCTTTATCATCATTGTCATTGTCTCACTGATGATCATTAGGGCCACCAATGTATGGATAAATAAAAATAATATATTTTATTTTAGTTTAAATATAATAAAAATAAAAATATAATGTTGAAGTGATCCCAAATAACAAACTCTAGAAGGAAAACTAGGCAAATAAAGAGAGTTTTATATGTGCCACAGTCTGCTAGGGTTTCTAGAGTTTTATTTTCAACTCTCTTATCTACCAAAAACCCTTGGCAATGCCCTTGATTTTTAGCTCCTTGGTCCTTCGTTTGGTCTAGGCGCTTTGGCCCTTGATCATCTATGGATGCATTTGCTTTTCCCCCTATCCCTTCAGTTGCTTCTTCCTTCATCCTTGGTCTTGACTTAACTAGAAATGGCTTTTATCTTCCCATTTTGCCAACCCCACAAATTTCTTATTATCTTACATACCTTTTGCAGACGAAAATTTATACATTTATGATCTTGAGGTGGGTGAAGGTTCCAAATAGTAGAACCTAGCTCTTATTGGATATGCTCTAGAAAAGTGCCCATATTATAGTAATCTTCTCGAGTCATACAAAAATTTGAAAGCTCCAAGTTAAATTCATACTTATTTCTCTTATTGATGATTTTTTTCTTTTCAAATCTATCAGCATGAAAGATCTTGATATGGTTTCACTTGGTAGCCCTCAGTTGAAGAAGTAGTCTCATGAATATAATAATAATAATAATATTAATAATAATAATAATAATATTGTTATTATTAATATTAATAATAAAAGGTTCTAAAGAGGTTACAAATTGGGTAAAATTTTCTGCTTACCTTTGTGTTGCTGGTCTGAAACTCAAATTTAAGACGAATTTGAGTTCCCTGAGTAGTGGACCATATTCATATCAATTTATACAATTCATATTCTTTTTGAGTCTATTATTATCTCTGTTAAAGCGCAAGATGTAGTTCTTCCTGGTTTCTATGAGTGGAAACTCATTCTTTGCAAATTATATTCTACTTTTGCCCATGATCCTCACTATTACCCCAAATTCACCAAGTAAAAACTTATTCACGTTATTACTACAACTCGTGGAAGCAGTATTAACTGTACTACATATACGCTAAGGCCTCTGAGGAATAAAAATAAACCCACTCAGCCTCATCTCCTTCATAGTCACACTAGTTCTACCTCTTATCCTGTCCTGAACCTTAACTTTCAAGTTTATCAATCTTCTAATAATACTGACCCCTTGTTGATAGTTTTCAAAATTTGCATTATATCCATAATTGTGCAGCCCCAAATAAGGATGGTGAATTGAATTGTGTGAACCAAGAATTAACCATGTTTTGCTAGTACTATTTTACCTCCTTTTAATTGAACATGTTTCTCCCACGGCTACCTCTGTCTCTACTTATATTCCTTCCTCTTTCCTCCCCTCCTATTCTTAAGCCAAGCAATGTAGGACAAAAGGGGCTGCTCCCAAACATTAATATATCTGATGTTTTTTTCCAAACATATTAGCTTGGAATATTTATGAGCTAAACAGTGATGCTTGTACTATTAACTGTATAAGAATTATAAAAGATAGTAAAATTGATATTTTATATATTTTAGAAATAATTTAAATTATTTTCTAATGCAAGTAGCAATAATAATTTCAATATAATAAGTGAAGTCATACTTGGGTGAAACAAAATCCACTCTTCCATCATTTTTATTGGTTTAGACATATAAACCCACTACATTCATGATCATATTAGCTATTCTTCTTCAATCAATGTTTTGATTTCATTTAACAATGCCATTATGAGGAAAGTATTGCGAGATTCTAATGTTTCTTTAGTTCATTCTTATGATGCTCCATGGATGATCTTTGATGATTTTAATTGCATTCTAAACCTAAAAAATAACTAATGACTCTCTTCCCATCCCTAACAAACTTGTTTATCTTACTGATTGCATCATTAATTTTGGTTCCTTAAGCCTTAAAATATGGGTAACTCCTAGAATTTGTATAATAACTAGTCAAAATATCTCATTTATCTTATTATGCCTGCTAGATCGAGCTTTTTATAGTACTCTATGGAATTATTCTTTTCATTTATCTTATTTTAAGGTTCCACTTCTAATTACTCTCCCATTTATGTTTGACTTGGAACCACTACTATACTAAATTGTGGATATATGTACAAAAATTACTTGAGCCACTATCTTAATTATTTGAATATTATTAACTCATCTTGGAACTATTTAATACATGGGGACCCCCTTTTTGCAATGTGTAATAAGCTTAAAATTGTTTAAAATGCTCTTAAGAGTTTGAAGTGGAGCTTTTCCTTTACCCTGTATAATTTTATCTCTGATCTAAAAATCGAGATATAGGGTGTGTTTGGGACAGCGGGGCAGTAACGGTGTGGTGTTGCAGTGTTGTTTTTCTTCTTTGGCAAAACTCATTTTGTTTGCATTCTAAAAAAAAGCTACAATTGAAAGTTGTATTTTCCCACCAGACTTAGCTACCTGCAGTGGCTGCCAGAAAGTTGTGGTATGAATTTTTCAAAAAAAAAAATTTGCAATAACCGCCACAAATTTTTGAGCAGCTGCTTCTTCTTCAATAGTTTCATAGTTGCTTCTTCAAACAACTGCAGCTGCCCTAAACAGACCTATAATTGGATCAAGCAAAGATGTAAATGATTCCTAAAGGTGAAGATGATATTAAATTTTATGTGAAAATATTAAGATTATGAATATTAAAATTTATTAAGGAGAATGTTATCAATGACAACTATGCTAAAAAATAAGTAGATATTGATAATGCATCAATTTGCTTTTTCTATATTTTTTTTTTGTTGGCCTCATCTTTGGCCATATAGGGCTTACACGAACATCACCCATTGATCTGAAACAACAAAATTGGCTAAAAATCAGTCTGCCCTTTTTTTTTGGCATAGCATGCCCGAATGTTCCTCGGCGTGGCCATGCCAGGTCAAGCGCTACCACAACCGAAAGTTCATTAACATGGTCACGCCAGCCCTGGGCCCAATAAAATTGACTTCACATGTCAGCGATCTGTGGCCTTTATCCATGGATAAGGCCACAAATCTTTGACCGTTTCGCAAGAGGCAATCCATGGCTTACTAATCATTTGATGTATTTCCTCATTCAGCTCGCCACCTAATCGAATGGCTCTGTAATGCTTTATCACCGCCTTCAGAGCCTATAAATAGGTAGCCTGCTGAAGAGGGAAAGACAGGCCATACTCTTAAAATCTCGAACACTCTCTGGTATTTACTCTGGACAGAGGAAGAAGAAGATGAGAAGTAGTTGTTCAGTAAGCCTTCTTCTCCAGTAGGTCTCCTAAGTCTCCTGCTTGGTTTTTCAAGTTAGCTTTAGGCTAGGTTAATCATTCCAATAGCCTTGAATTAGACTTGGGTTTGAGTTTAACTCGGGTCCCAACTTAATACTAACTCACTTAGTCAAACCTAAACCCTAGACTTGACCCGACTAAGGTCCAATCTTAACCCTAATCCAAACCCATACCTAAATCAAAATTAAACACTAGAACTAAGCCAAAATTGGGGCTTGGTTTGTTTGTTCTAGTCAAGCGTCAAATTTGTGCTTTGGTGTGTTTGTGTGTGCCGATTTTTTATATGCATGGTAGCATATTACATCGGTTTTCTGCAAGGAGTCATCACATATACATGTACACACATAAGTACAATAAAACGAGAGAGCTTGTGATGATTTATATGTTAGTTTTTGCTTGTAGGTGCTGCTTAGCTCCCCCGTCAGGCATGACTTAGACTCGTTGCATGTAGATAGCTTTTTGTACTAGCATATTTTCATGTAGGTTGAGTCATTTCTTTCCTATGTACTTTAGACTTTATGAGAGTACTGTAGCAGAAATAAGATACAAGCACAAGTTCCGATGTATTTTGGCACCAGAACCACATGGCGGATGACTAGGAGCAATAACTCGTGTTTTGTATCTTAATTCTGCATTTGGTATTGATGTATATAAGTAGAAACTACATGTTTATGTGGATTCTAGCTGCTATTTTTCTTTTCTAGGATATGTCGTCGAACCAGTGACACCAGACTTTCTTATTATTTTATTTGGCTTGTATTATCTTCTTTCTTGCATGCTTGGGTGTTTGGTTGTTTCACCCTTTTTCATGTTTGGTTTTTCTGAGAATATGATAATATAATTTAGGCTCTTTAGGATTTAAAATTCTAAAT
This sequence comes from Phalaenopsis equestris, assembly GCF_001263595.1. Taxonomy (NCBI): domain Eukaryota; kingdom Viridiplantae; phylum Streptophyta; class Magnoliopsida; order Asparagales; family Orchidaceae; genus Phalaenopsis; species Phalaenopsis equestris. Next base: position 264,874 of record NW_018165452.1, on the reverse strand, counting down.
TTGCTATAAAATCCTAATAAAATATTCAGGATAATGAAAATTTTAGGATCAAAATATTCAGGACTTTAAATTTCAAGCGTTTACTTTCCTGCATGACCTTCAGGTCGATTTTTAAATGGATCACTATGCTCAGGGTTGTGGTAGATAACTACATTCATATTTACATGTCTCGAGGAGAAGTCGTCGAGCTTCTTAAATCTGATTGGCCCAGCATGAATTTATATATAGGTGGTTGTCTAGCACATTTAGAGAGTTAGAAGGCTCACGACCCAAGCAGGTATAAGTTCTTTTATTGGCGCGCTTCCAGCTTTGTAGTTGAACTTCTTTTTTCTCTTCCTTTGGTATGACATCCTCGCCACTTCGACAGGTATAAGTCCCACCTCTTGAAACTCTACATGTAGTCATAAGATAGAGTTTTATTCATTTGACCTTAGGGCTGTCAAGGTCCTCATGGATGACACAATTTACAGATTACTTATTGAGGATCTTTGGACGTGTTGGGTCGACTACCTTCATGACCAAGTAAGCATAGGGTCTTGGTGCCTTTGGACGACGAGTCCGTAGTACCTTGACCCAACTACTTTTACCTTTTAGGATTACTCTACCCTTCCTCTGCTGAGTCCCTTTGAGCCCTGTTTTGACTTCATTGATATCAACTTGAAGACTTGATTATCGATAATCTACCATTCTTTTGAGGTACGATGATTCACCCTCTGCCCTTATGACCCGATGAGCTCTGATGTATAGAAATATCCCAGTCGAGTTGACTTTGGTTATTTCATAGGCTCGGTGTGTCGACGAATTATTACCCATCTTGGGTACGATAAACTTCCTCACTGAAAGCACCAGGGCATCCCCATAAGAAATAACCACCCTCTGATGTTCTACTCTCCTGGTTCATGATAATATAAGCGAAACTTTGTTTATCGAGAGTATTCTTAGGTATACCTTAGAATGTAGTTAACCAGAGGGATACGTTCCTCTAGGAGTATCTTGACCCCAAAACAAAAAAAAAACTTTTTTTGATTTTCTGGTTACGAGTGACTTATGTAGGGATTCTGTTCGTGGATGTTGTGTTTCGAGATACCTCATTCTAATCTTGTACGGACACATACTCTTTAACCATCACACAAGGGCTACCCATATATAAGCCTTCTGCTTGTTTCTTTTTGTATTTGTTTGTCTATTTGTTGTCTTATATTCTTCTTTTCGATTCCACCCCTCTTTAAATCATTGATATAATTCGGGAGGAAGATTTATTAGAATAAGGGAATTATACGATGACATATAAATAGACAAGCTAGCGACTCAAAGTCTTCGAAAAGAACCAATAAAACTGAGGGATCTCCTTTGGTCTATTTGTTTTAGAAAAGAGCGTTATGAGGAATTTTTTTGGTCTTGAGCTTTTACGTTTTGGCTTATTGATGTCTGATTGTTTCAATTTTGTTATCTTCTCTTGCTTTCTTTTTGTTTTTGTTTTTTAAACTGTTGTGGGTAAACACTATTTATTTTAATGTTAATTGGTAAATTTTAGATTTTATTGGGTCACCCAATTTGGGCGGGCTTGGAGAAACTTGGTTTCTAAGCCTTAAGCCACCCAAACCTAGGCAAGTAGAAAATGCATAAAATGTTTGATTATATTATTCGTACACATAATTTTATATAAATAATATAATAATATCTTATAATTATTTTTATTTTTATTCTTCATTTTGCTTCATGTTTGCTCAAACTCATTTGAAAAGCAATTATAATTTATATGAAAATTATTTTTAAAAAATATTATTTATACCTTCATATCCTAAATCATTGCTTCATGCACATAAATACTAATCATTTGTAGAACCGTCTGTTTTTAGATGTTAAAGCATGTTCTTATATAACAAAATAATATATATCCTCTAAATAATTGCATCAAATAAACTCTTAGTTTTTGAGGCCAACACTAATTTAAGATCTATTTACATAAATATTTTGTCAAGCATACTATTATTTATGCAAATCTATTTAAAACAAAAGAAATTCAACTCAAAATTTTACTTAAATTAGCAATGTTTTTATCTGCAACATATTATCTGAGAGGTATGAATCCTCACCCTGAACCATCCCTCCCCTCAATAAAAGCCAACAAGCCCTCTTCTAAGACAATCATTATACCTTAAGAATAGATTAAAACCTTAAAATTTCATACCAAAATGACATTTAGCATTGCTCATAATTAATCTTATTCCAACAGTTATTTACAATAATAAGGCCATGGAGGGAGGAGCATGCATAAGAAGTTACACATAACATTGAATCACTCCATAAGATACCACTAAAATCATATAATTATCTCCAAAGAACACACTATTACAAAGCAACTAAAGATTAAAACAATCCACCAGAATGGACAAAGCAATGTCAGAGCCAAGTTCTGGTATATGTGGCGGGTTAAGCTCTCGACTCCGATCCAGCGAGCCGGCGTGATTGTCTTTGTCGATGTTGATTTGACTCAACCCGATCGACAAATTTGATCCAATCCTTTCTATATTGGTCTGAACCTTCGCATAGAGTTTACGAAGTTCAAAAGTATAAGAATTCATGGAGCCTGACATTAATGCAAATCTAAACTTGATAAGGGTGCTTAGAGGTGAACAAAGGGTGAATAATTTATATATGTGAATTGGATGAACATTTGGGGATAAAGAAGTAGGAGTAGAAACTAGGGGTGGTTTCGGGCCTCTGGAATTTGAAAGCCGCGGGTGAAACGACAGTTTGGGCAGGTGGGTTATTTAGAATCTAGCCGCACACGTGGAGATTGGACGGTGGATGTATTTGTACGCATAGAACATGGTATGGAGGAAGGACATATGTGCTGTTGTTTTGATTTGGTTGCTGGGTTGGGGGATTAGAAAACAACGGCTGATATTTGTGGGTGGGCGACTTGTAAGGGAGGAATTGAAGACTTTTGTGCTCTCTTCTTGTTAAATTTTGAAAACTGCAGCTGCTAGTTTGCATGCACTGGCAGTTAATTTCTGACTATTAACTTTCAATTTGATTAATATTTGTATATACAAAAAAGAGTTTTTTTGAGCAGCATAAAAGGCCAAATATTAAATGTCTCATGAGTCTAATGGATAGAGTTGCGAACCATGCACGTAATAGTCCAGTGCTGACCATGCCAATCTTACTTGTTAGGCATATCTTTGGAAGTGACGAGCTAGAGCGTTTCTGGCTCCCCAAAAGGAACCCACAAGTACATCCGAAGCTCGTGGACGGTCACGCAAGTTTCTCTGACCGACCTGAACTCTTCAAGCGAACTCCACCAGCCGAGCTCGCTCACATTTCCCGAGTTTTTCTTCCAAGCTTGCTTGTACTAAATGAATCCTCTCGCCAGGGTCGTGGATAGCTACATGATTGTGATGCATCACAGAGTTCTATAGACAGATTTTGAGACTGATGGAAGACAACTCCAGTCCATCATCATCTATGTAATCATTTATTGGCCGCCTGACTCCCACTACAAGGATCTTCTTAACGACAAGTCTATTCAGGCTCCGTAAGGGCATTCCTGGGGAGACACATAAGCACTAGGATGCATAAGTAGGAAGCAAATGGGAGAAGAGAGGGGACCTGGCTCTAGCTCTCTTCAACTCTCTTTTTCCCTCTAAAAATCTTTCAACTTCTTCACACTCCTTTCACAAAGGTATCTCCCAAATTATATGAGTTCACGAATTAATCATACGCTCCAAAAATATTCAACAACTCACATTAAGAACTGATGATAATTTAAATGATAATTTAAGTGACAATATTTGCTGAAGCTCTTATACTGGCAAAAATATCACATGAACAAAAAACGTTTAATTGGAAAAAAATCATTCAGCTCAGGTACTATGTTTATGGTCAATTTTGCGACAATCCTTCTTGAAAGCTCCACCCACAACAGGGATTGTCAAGGTTTGCTAATTACAGCTTTGCCCAAAAAACAGTAATAATAATAATAACACTAAATAAATAAAAAATTGTTACAATAATCTATCAATCAAAAGTTTCTGTTATCTTCATCACTCTTTGTTCTTGACAGATACTCTTTGTTCCTGAATCTAAAAGGAATAAGTCAACATTTAAAATAAAAGAGAAATTTACATATGTACCATGCATATCTGGTTATTTATATATCTATAACACTTTGGTGTCATGAAACAAACAATACATGAAAAATTGTATTTCAAAAGATAATGATTGTGGAATTTTAAAGTGATGTTAAAAGATTTCAGTGATATGCATATAAATATGAATGTTAGGTGTTAGATATATAAATATGTAAGAATTGTGTGGTATTTATGTAAAGTGAAGCACCTAAATGTTTCAATAACAGAATGAGATTGTACTCGAATCTGCAGCACATTAATTAGAAGCAAAATGAAAAATCTCAAAGTGTCTAATTCTAGACTTCTAGTATTCAGAAAGCAGTCCATAATATATTATAACCGAAATATTATTCATCATACTGAAAAAAATCACAATTTTCAAACTAAGGGTGTCTTTGGAACTGTTTGTGCTCATCTAGATAAGTCACTTATCTAGAAATGCGGATCAAGGGGTTTAACCCGTGTTCCGCATTTAGTGTAAAAAATAACTACGTTTTCGGATAAGTTGTTCAAACGCAATTTTCAAACGGTGAAGCGGCATTTTCAAAACATCGCCGCAGCGGATAAATTGCCTCAAACGGAACCTAAATTATAGGGGCTCGAAGAATTATATGTATAGTTTCTCAATCTTATTACATAGGCATGTGCATCAAAAGTCTTATAAAAAGTATAAAGGCATCTCTTTTACTGATCCAAATCAATCAAGTAGCATAAATCTTCATATTCCAATACAGTTCATCCGAATTTACTTACTGAAATATAAAGCACAAAAATCTAGACACAACGCAAAGATTTCTTTTTTGCTATGTTTCCTATTCCGATTCTTCCACACTTGCCTCCACTCGCAGAAGAATAAAGCCCAAAGCCACGCCAATGAGCACCAGTCCATTCATGATGGCTGCAATCTTGAATATTTCAGCAGCTGCGTTGCAGGTTGAGGAGAATGCTCCCCCTCCGCTCTTCTGTTTCTTCGATGGAGAAGACTTGATGGAGCTCATAACCATGGCGAATGACTTTTCAGCACATTGTGAGACTCCGATGGGGGTTACTGTGTTCTGCGCTTTGAGGCCGCCGTAGGAGTTCAGTCCTTGTATGAATGTAACGCCGGCCTTCTTTTTCATGGTGGAGTTAAGTGCGGAGGTGGAGATGGCGGCTGCCGAGAAAGTTGGAGGAGATATGACTGCCATTTTTGTGAGGAAGAAGCAGATGATGCTGGAGGAGAAGGATGGGGGAGAGTGAGATGGGGAAAAATTGATGCTTGATTATAGGAGATGGAGAGGGGAGTTGGGTTACCTTTTTCTATGTTTCTCTGATTCTGCTGCTTGGTTAAGAATCTGGGAGTTAGCGAGGGGGAGATTGGTGTTTTTTGTGAAGGTAAGGAACAAGGGGGGGAGTGGATAAGATGAGATTTGGGGTGAATGGCTGGGGAGGAGATTAGGATTCTGGGTTTTCTTCCTCTCTCTTTTTTTCATTATTTTATTTTATTTTATTTTATTTTGCTAGCTATGAAAATGGGTGCAAAGGTATTTTGACTAGGGAAAAGAAAAAAAAAAAAAAAAAAAAAAAAAAAAAAAAGGAAAAAACGAGTTTGTTGATAAGGCAATGAGTGGACCATGAGAGGCCATTGCTGGGACTGATTTCATTGGAAGGAGATTTGGGAAAGTTGTGATTGCTTGGTTTGATTTTGTTTTTTGGAAATAAGTATTATTTCCATAAAATATTTTTAGTGCTTGAATAGACAACATATTGAGTGAAAATAAAAAAAAAATTTAAAATATTGAGTTATTATGCCGCTGACTATAGTAAGAAATTATAGATATACATATATATATATATATATATATATATATATTGAATTCAAATATATCTAGTAGCCCTCGCTCAAGGAACAGAGCGTTTGATCGAGAAAAGAAGATCGAGGTGGAGAGAGAAAGAGATAGAGGAGGAGAAGAGAAAGATACTCCGTGGAGGTGAGATGGGTGTCCCGAGGTCGATGACCCATTTTATTTCATAAAGAAAATATGTTACAAAAATGGGGGATCTAACGATTTTTTTATATGTGACAACCCTCCTATTTATAGAGGACAGAATGGAAAAAAAATATAAAATTATATTACCAGCCCTGCTTCACAGGAAGAACCAAGGACGTTCTAGTCCCTTGACCTTGGACCATCAAATTGCATTGAAATCAGTGCAGAGCATTTTTTAATATGTATATTAAGTTCCTTAACTTTCTTACTTCTTGATAACAACAACTGCAATAAGGACAATGAAATTTATAAATCAAACAAATCTTGAAGTCATAATTTACTAATGATACTCCCCGCTAGGTGCTTTTCGTGCTCGGTTTTCGTACTTTTGTTTTATTTGTTGGATCTATCATTTTAAAATTTTTGTATCGGGGGAGTCATTGGATTTCTGTCGGAAGAAAAGTCGATTGTTCGGAGGAATAGGTCAGCCGTCAGAAGAAAAGATCGGTCTTCTGAGGAAAAATCGACCATTGAAAAAAATGGTCGGTTGTTGGAGGAAAAATCGTCCGTCGGAGGAAGAGTTGATCATTGGAGAAAAAAGTCAGCGGTCAGAAAAATCGGTCGTTAGAGAAAAATTCGGCCTTCCAAGGGTGACCTATAGACGGGAGCAAACTGTAGTTGCTATTCCTTTAGATTGATGTAACATTCGCTGTAGTCGATTAGACATTGAGTAACCATGGTATGATTTGTTTGCATGACCGGTGGAGTGGTTGTCCGAGAGTATGTTGAGTGGGCTAATCGATTTGATCAAAATGGTTGGCTGGGATTTCAGTGGTGGTTATAATTCATTTTTTTAGCAGTTTTTTGTTTGATGACCCGTCCTGGAGGAGAGCCTTAGAGTTGCTTACCTTGGAATGACATCATAGAGATGCTCGCCTCAGAGGGGCATCTTAGAGTTGCTTCACCTCAGAGGAAGTTTTAGAGTTGCTAGCCCCGGAGGGGGTCTTAGAGTTGCTAGCCCCGAAGGGGAGTCTTAGGGTTGCTTGTTCCTGAGAGAAGTCTTAGAGTTGCTCGCCCTGGTGGGGGGAACCTTAAAGTGGCTCATGCGGGAGTAGGAGGTGTAAACAAGCCGAACACAAGTGAGCCCAGACTCAACTCGTGTTTCGCTCGTTAAGAAATACCATTTTTTGTGTTCGACTTGTTTATATTTCAAACACAAAAAATGTGTTTGTGTTCAACTCGTTTGCTTAGTTAGCCGAACATGAGTTGTTTTTGAACAAAGAGTCCTTTTGAAAACCCTGATATTAAGGGTTGAGGCGAAATTTAAACCTTATTATTTATATTAAACATCATTTAAATATAATTAAAATATTTTTTTATTTTATTTTTTAATTAATAATTTTAATTGATTATAAATCTTTGTAGCGGTGTAGTCAAGTAATTTTTTTAAAATTACTGCTCATCAATTATATA
>NW_018165452.1:229240-257265 GCF_001263595.1 Phalaenopsis equestris | reverse complement strand
TATATATATATATAATTATTTCGTGCCAAAACAGGCCGAACACGAACAAACAAAGATGTTTGACTTGTTTATATATCGAGCACAAAAATATTGTTGGTGTTCAGCTCGTTAACTTAGTGAACAAATCAAACACGAGCTTCTTAACAAGTCAAACATGAACTGTTCGCGAACAAAGAGTCATTTTGACAGGTCTTGGGGTTGGTCGCCCCGGAGGAGAGTCATAAGGTTGCTCGTTTCGGAGTGGAGTCTGAGGCTTGCTCGCCTCAGAGAGGATTTTTAAAGTTGCTCGCCCCAGAGGGGAGTCTTAGGGTTGCTCACCCCTGAGAGGGGTCTTAGAGTCGCTCATCCAAGAGGAGAGTCTTAGAATGACTTGCCCTGAAGGGGAGTCTTAGGATTGCTCGCCGGAAGGGAGTCTTAGAGTGCTCACTCAAGAGAGGATTCTTACAATGGCTCGTCTAGGGTTATTGGCCCCAGAGAGGAGTCGGGTTCTAACATTTCACTTGCATGGGTCCTAAACTGTCTGATTGAAGCTCCATCTTATGTTGGGTCCCCTCTCTATGGGAGGAGGCCGTTTAGACTCTTCTCTGGGGTGATTGTCGTCGTACCCTTCGCGAAACTTATCGCTGCTAGGAAGGGAACCATCTTCGAACATGTGTCTGATCCGAACTATGGCACTCGAGCTCGTCGCAAATAAATTCATGCGACTAGCCCATGGGGGTTCTTTATCTATCAGAAGTTCACGACGTCATTGTCGGTTTTTACCTAGATTTGAGGTCCACAAGTGTAAAGTAGTCACCGACATGCTAGTGCTCCTTGACCTCACCAAGTCACGTCTTGAACTCTAGATAAAAAATATAATAATAATAAAAAAAACATGATCACCTGTATGGGATCGAAGTAATAAATATGTAAATTTACATGAATGTGGGTTTTACTAGCCTTCATTAAGGTATCATAAGGATTGAAAGACAATGTTATGCATGCTAGAATGGAGAATCTGTCAAACAATTTAGTTAATTTGTTTTTGTATTGGGATCTCAGAGAAATATTTGTAGCAACGATTGTATGTATAATGATAATAATAAGTAAACTCTCCAAAATAAGTAACTTCATTCTATACTCCAAGGCTATTGATGCACTTTATGTAGGGAAATAAATAAATTGTTGGCACCACATTTTATTGTCATGAGTGCAGTATGTCCACCTACATGATTCGAGATAGTTTACGGTTCGTTCGTACCATCCCGTAATTTAAGACACTAATACAAAACTCTCTAGCACTTGTTTAGGGCGCGAAACTAGGGTTGGCAGTGATTTATCATTACCCAGGAGAACCCGTCATCGGAGGAGCTCATTTAGGATATATGACATATTCGGTGCCCATTCTAGTGTTTAGAAGTCACCGCACATCCTTCTAGAGCTTCCCTTAGCAAGAGAAGTCATGGAGTCCTCCTATGCGCATTGCAGGAAAGCTAGGGTTCGAGACGCCCTACTTGATTTTCCTGGTAGTAGCGATTTTCCCGGTGAATTACCGATCAATAATTTGCCCGCCATTTAAAAGAGACTAGTATTACATTTGATTTACTTCACGGTGACTCGGCTAATTCAAAACAAGCTCATCTACCAATTCAATGATATGATTCATTTATTAATAATAATATATCTTATTGATGCTAAATAATTATAACATAATAGTGCAATAAAATGAGAGGGCAATTGCATCCTGGCTAAGAGTAGTTTTGCCATTAAAAGTGAATTATTGTACACTTTCTTTCTGCAAAGGATCCTTTAATATAATTTTGCATACATTTTATCCACTTTTACCTGTTTATATTTTTCGTCAACATTACTTTGAATGAACCAATTTGAAATAATGATTGAATTTATTATGAAGTATACTCTTTTCCTATACATTATTAGCAAACCTCTTAGATAGGGGTAGGTTTTGTTTTATTTATTTAATGAAAAAAAAAAAGATGCAAGAATTATTACGCAGCTTCATATACTTAAAATTGGTATCACATACACAATTATTGCGCTCCGTTCACTTGATGTTTTATTTATCTTAATATCATGTTATGCATCTTATAAATATGAGACTTTATTATTAAATGTCTTTTGAATTGATCAGCCTAAACATACAACAAAGGATATGAGTGCCAAGTAAGGTATAACACTAGCTCATTAAATCAGACTGAATACGGACTTGCCCACCGAGTTTAATGACAACAACTAGTCAGTTGAGCTCAAGGTGCAAACTCAGCTAGTTAGGCTTAAGATCTTTATTTGTCAGCAACACGGTACTCACTCACTTATCTGAAGAAAGCCTTCTTTAATCTTCTTCCAAACCTATTTTCATTTGCCGATGAGGCCAAATGGGTCTTTTATGACTATACGTACTCTTCAATCTCTAAATGGTTCTAACGGCTTCTACGACAAGTCGGTAGCCCAACTTGACTTTGTATCAAGGCAACAAGCCACCTATACATTTTCTTTTTAAAATTTTCTTATGCATCTAGCGCTTAGTACGGTAGATTCTTGGGAGAGCCATGGGCTTGGTCTTTGCTAATTTATTACCTCTTATTTTGAAATTGTGACATCTTCTCACTATTCAATTTTTTTTTTTCTTTTCTAATTTTTAATTGAATAAGTAAAATTTGGGCTTAACCCATGGACCGGTATTTTATTGTTTTAAAGCAATAATAAAAGATACAATATAGGTTTTGTTTCTTCATATATCTCAAATATTTAAGTTCAAACTTAATTATCATCACATAAAAAAATTTATTGCATGGTTATTTTACTTGGTGTTTTACCTATTTTAATAACATGTTGTGCATCTCATCGTAGATGATATCAAAATTATTATTCCATCAAATAACATTTTCTACTAGATTTTTTGAGTGATTTATTTTTTGCGGGGGCACCGAATCTGACTATTGATGATCCCTCAAATCTCATTTTATCTCTGTAATTCAAATAATTTAAGAATTTCGCTAGTATTGAAAGCTCTTAATAGAAATAATTATGTGTTGTGACGACGCACCATGATCATTACCTTGTCAATGAGTAGATGTTGGGAGAAGAGTGGGTCATAGTTGAATTGTTATGATGGCAATAGGCCATCGTGAATGTTATAGATGAGGTTGTAGCGCCAACATATCTTAGATGTTGTAGTTGAAAGTTGTGGTAGTAGTTAACCATGCAAGTTGTAAATGGTTGTTTTAGGAGCGTTAGTTGGCCACATAGATCGTAATAGAGAGTTGTAGGAGCTATGATCCACATAAATCACAATTGGTCGCATAGGTCATAATAATGAGCTGTAATAACGTTCATAGGGCGCATTAGAGGCCAGAGTTGGGAACCACATGAGCTGAGATAACATTCGTAAGCCACAAAGGCCGGAGTTGAGAGGTGCATGAGTTGTGATAATGTACTTATGTCATAGAGGCCGGAGGTGGTAATTACATACACTAAAATAGTGTATCTAGGTCGCATATGTTGAATTTGGGAGATGCATGAGCTAAAATTATGTCCATAGGCCATAGAGACCGAGTTGGGAGCAACATGAGCTGATGCAACATCCTTAGGCCACAGATGCTAGTGTTATGAACTAAGATAACATTCGTTGGCCTCAAAGCCCGAAGTTGGGTGTTGCATGAGCTGATATAACATTTATAGGCTGCAAAAGTCCGAAGTTGGGAGCTACACAAGCTGTGATAATGTTCATATGTCGTAGATGCCAGAGTTGGAAACTTGATGAGCAAGTATTATGCTCTGAGGCCACAGATGTAAGAGTTATGAGTTACATGAGCGGAGATGACTTCTGTTGGTCGCAGAGGCTGAGTTGAGATCTGCTGAACTGAGATAACATTCGAGAGTCACAAAAGTAAAATTGGGAGTTGTATGAGCCGAGATAATGTTCGTAGGCCTTAGAGGCCAAAGTTGGGAGCTACATGAGTCGAAATAACATCCGTAGCTCACAAAGGTCAGAGTAGGGAGCTGCACAAGTCGAGATAACATCCGTAGACCATAAAGTTCAGAGTTGGAAGCTGCACAAGTCAAGATAATATATGTAGGCCACAAAAGTTGAAGTTGGGAGCTTCATGAGGTGTAATAACGTCTGTATGCTACAAAAGCTAGACTTGAGAGTTGCACGAGTTGTGAGTCGTAGTTGGTCATGTAGGCCATGTGCTGAGTATCTTGAGGAGACATCGCTGCACCCTATGCGAGGTGCATCATTTCACTATATGCTCTACGCCATTGCACCTCTTCAAAGTGCATCATTATATTGCTTCGTAGGCTGCTTTGTTATTCCACAATGTATATCGAGATTACGTAGGGCACATCATGATTTCACAAGGGATTTCATTGCAATGAGCATCAAGGACGATCAATATTGGTCGATGACAGTCGACGAATAGTGGTTAATGGTGCACAATAGTTGTATGAGTGGGAAGTGTTCATCTGGTTTTCGATATGGAATAATACTAAAATTAAGTTCCTTCTCCTCTAAGCTTTAGGCTTCCTTCATTTCAAGGCTTAGATCCCTCTCTATGAAGGAGGTAGGGCCTATTTATAGAGTTTAGGAGAGCCCTCATGATAATATGGAAAGAATTCAGACCACACCATCAGATGACTCAAAGAAAACCTTTTAATTGAATGACATTCTGTGAACATTTTAGTGCCTTAATGGTGTCAAAATTGAGCGATCTTAGACTTATTTTAGATTTATCTCATAGAAACACCCGATTTGATCACAACCTTTTGAGATTTTATTGCATATATATCTATCTATCTATATATATATATGTATATATATATATATATATACATATGTATATTATATATATATAAATAAAGAGAGAGAGAGAGCGAGTTGATTGCACAAAATTTAAGTCGGGTTCAGTCAAACCCGATTTGTTGTTGTTCGCCCTGGTAGTCCCGAGCCCATTAATCAATCTTCAGTTCCTTCCGGAAGATCGAATCTGACGGCATTGAGAGAAACGAATTCTCCATCAACCCATTGTAGGAATTGATGAGAACAGGCCTAAAGCCCTCTGCCGTCATCTCCGGTCTCAACCCTAGTAAACCTCTCCAATCCCCTTTCACACGGGCATGGCTTGGCGTGGCTCCATCTCTAGGTCGATCATCTCCGTTGCGCGTTCGTCTCCGTCTTCCTTCCGATCACCGGCTGCTCTACCACGTCTCCGCACTCCTCGCATTCAACGCACTCGCCTCTTCTCTGCCTCGAGGTGGAAACCCTATTCCTCATTCTTTTTCTCGGTTAGAAATTATTTCCTTAATCAACGCTTACTCTGTAATAGGGTGCCGTCTGAGCTAGGAAGCGCATCATCACTTCTTCCCCTGCATAGCGTGATCGCCATTCCGCGACTCACCTCTCACCTCTCGGTCAGCGCGAGGGCGTGCTGTGAGCTGTCTCAGGGTACCTTTCGCCGCACTTGTCAAGATCGCTAGGTCTCTTCTTTTGAGTCTTCGAATGACAACTGATTTAGGATCTGCATTGAATAGAAAATAATAAATTTTTATTGAACGGATGAAATATGATTGGATTGTAGCATGTATGATAATTTATCCCATTTTTTTTGTGATTTTGCTGCTTAAGTTTTGGTTGATAAGGGGAAATTGGGATTTAGGTAGGAATGGAAAGGATGGTTGACGCGAGAGAGAGAAGCGAGGCTGGTGGAAAGCCGGAGGGTGACGCGGCTTTCTTATTGATGTAGGTTTTATTCTTTTCCCGATCTTCTATTATCATTTTCATATTGAACACTTTGGACAGATGAAATGCAGTTAGGCATGTTCGTATTATATAAAATATAAATAATAATGCATCTCAATATCACAAATTCATTACATTTTCAACATACAAATTATGTGGTATCCAAAATTTAAGAGCACATCCTAGTTTTTATGACATTGTATTAAGATGGTGTTAGGAATGTGTCAAGTTGGGGCATTATCTAAAACAAAAATGTTTATTGCTGCATAATGTTTAAATGGCGTAGTATTTGTTTGCAATGTATTTTACTTTAGTCAATCTGATTGAAGGCTTTAAATTTCAGTTGTTTGTTAGGATACCATTGTTGTTCTATTCACATATCCTTTTACCCTTCTACATTATTTGAAAATCATACATAATTAAGGATCAAATTTTCCCTTTTGATTATCATTCTGTTTTAGTAATTCAATTAGCATCCGTTTCGGGTTTCCAGGATTGATCACTGAAGTGAGTTATTTACTTGAATTTATTAAGTATTGATATTTTTCTAGTAATTTATTTTATGTAAAATTGAAAAGTTTTTCTTTTGATACATGTAATTCATGCCTAAAACTTACCTGTTAATTACATATTTCCATAAAATCGTGTTTTCTACTAGTGTCCAACCTTTGCTGTATGCTTTGCCCTTCAACACGTATGCATTAAAGGCCTAACTGGTTGTCTGTAAGTGAAAGGAAGTGACACTTCCCTCTTTTGAAAGTAAAATTTGATGAAGTCACTTATAAAAATACTATTTCAATGCTCAACATAGAATTTATTAAGTATTGATATTTTTCTAGTAATTTATTTTATGTAAAATTGAAAAGTTTTTCTTTTGATACATGTAATTCATGCCTAAAACTTACCTGTTAATTACATATTTCCATAAAATCGTGTTTTCTACTAGTGTCCAACCTTTGCTGTATGCTTTGCCCTTCAACACGTATGCATTAAAGGCCTAACTGGTTGTCTGTAAGTGAAAGGAAGTGACACTTCCCTCTTTTGAAAGTAAAATTTGATGAAGTCACTTATAAAAATACTATTTCAATGCTCAACATAGAATTTATTAAGTATTGATATTTTTCATATATAGCGTTACGTCTATGTTGAGCATTTATATATAATGAAAAACCTAAGGGCTGATTTTATTGAAATAAAAAAGGTACATAAATGTTGTATGAGAGAGCCCCATGGAGGCACCCTACCCATACGATACCAAGTACAATACTACCTCAACAAAAAGATACAGATAGACTCAAAATATTTAAAACATGCAGAAAACAAGTAGCTAGGGATGAGCCAGTTTAGTTTTGCATCTTCCTCTAGTTTTAGGAGCAGAGTCAGATAACCAGATAACAAACTTTGAAGAGTGTCGTGCCATTGTCAGGAGTAACCAAAGTATCATTCATTAAGTTTCCAAGTTGGAGTGTGCCCCCAGACTTCTTCTTTTGCTGAGAAGTGTAAACCTGTAATTCTTCATTTGAAGATTGACTCATGTGATCCTCGGTCTGATTAGATATTAGAACTACAGTAGTAGAACCACAGTAGAAGGAAAGACAGTCTTTGCCACAGTGATAGCTTCCAGTGTATGTGAAGTGTGAATTGTCACATCTGCACCTGATGCTTTTTTAATATGAGCTGCGGGGTTATCCTGACTTTCAGTCCGAACATTATCAATTATAGTATGATCAGAAGAAGGGTTCCCAGGGGCAGACACAATTTCCTGTCTTGTGATGATTCTCTCCTCAGGTTGACGTCATCAGGTTTGTTGGGAGCGCGTTCAGGCACGTGGAGTGCGCTAATAACATGTTCCTGCTTTTGACTATTGGTTTTCAAATGTGGGTATAATCTGAAACATTTCTCTTGCGGATGTCCAAACATCTTACAGTGTTTGCAGTAGTAAGGTTTTTGTTCCATAATGATTTTTTGCCAATAACCATTGTGAGCAGAGCCAAGTCAGATTTCTTCTACATCTGATAGTGTAATATCTCTTTCAATCAAATTCTTTGCAATAGAGGGTCTTGATAAATGAACTGTAGGTGTGTCTACCTGCAAAGGTTTTTCAAGGATAATCCCAATTGCATATAAGATAGGTAGGTCAAAAAATTGAAGCTTGAGTTCATGTAATGAGAACCAGATAGGCACAATTAGGGGTTCTTGACTAGGATCAAAATCAGGGGTCCATTTGAGCAATTTCATATGATTTCCCTCAATTGTGATGAATTTCTTTGAGAAAATCATTGTGTAATCTTCTTCTATGCTCAACTGTATCATAACATGACTTCTGTCAAAAAGACCCACCTGCCAAGCCCTAACTAACTTGAAATCTTCAAAAATCTTTTTGATAATCTCCATATTAGAGCAACCTAATTGGAACTTTCCATTAGTAAAAAATTGTATTTTCCTGTACGAGTTGAAATTTCAGCTTCAGAGAAGATTAGTGTTGATTTGCTTGCCTTTTTCTTTACTTTTGTTGATGAGATTGCAATCTCTATGTCCTGCAACAAAATCATGGTACATCTGCGGGAACATCGGACTATCTGCAAAGTGGAAAGGAGAGTTGCATTTGTGAACTAATATAGCATCAGAGGGTTTGGTGGATTATCACCGGCGAGGGCGGCGGCGTAGGAAAGTCCTGCCATTAAAGTGCTTCACACAAGCACAACAGGAAACAACTGGTGGGGCTTACCTACTGCCACCGATGAACAAGACCCAGGTTCGAGCGGGCGCGAACGCGTCGTCGTTGAACAGAAACCCAAACCGAAGTTGTCAGGAAACTGCACATACGCGAACGATTGAACTAGCTGGACGTCGGCGTCGAAATCGAAGGTGCGGAAGCGAACGTGTCATCGTCGAAATCGATAGACGCAGACGTACCGTTGGCGCCGAAGAAGGACGCGAGCCGACGAAGCAGAAAGCGAGCGAAGCGGAAAGTCTACGACAGAGACGGGGTTTCCTTCGAGCGACAGTATCAATCACGACGGAAATTGCCAGTCGAAACCCTAGCAGAGCTCTCGTCCGTCATTCTTATGTATGTATATATATATTATTTCTCTGTGTAGGTTGTACATCTGTCCAATAATTCATTTGAAATTTATTTATGTAAGAATATATGCCCGTTTATACATTTGTCAGTTTTACTACAATTTCAAAAAACATATGATCAGCTACTTCGTTGAGAGGACGTCACTTCTCACTTCCCCAACAACCAAATAATTGACCTGCCACTTCTCATTCCTTCATATTTCTCAGTTATTGCATGCTAATAAGTAAGGCTTAAATCATAGCAAAGACATGTAGTAAACAATTCTGGAATTCATCTCCATAAAATTTTTAGTTGCCAGGGAACGTGATTCAATGAGGATCTAATTTGGTTCTGCCATACCAGTGTTCAAAAATGCTTTCAACCTAGAGCTTAAGCTTGTAGGCAAATGTCATCCACTTGGCATTTCTATAATAAAAGATTTTTTACCTTTCCGATGTGGGGCTAAACTCAATTCTCCAATATGCATTAATCTTTTCTATTTTAATAAAGGTACTCCACGTCGAGTATAGCTCCTCTCTTATTCAAAAGTTTTTTTTTTTCACACCATTTAATATTATACACAAAGAGCTATGATTAAATTTATTTTCAATCCAAAAGCTTGAATCTATGCATGAGGGTCAACAATGGGATGCTTTATATACCTTAACATTTATTAGTAGCCACCACTTTGTGTTGTGCAACATCAAGTGTGATGTTGTTGTTCGAGGTGATTGCGATGGAAACAAGGTCATATGTTATCGCATGCATTTTGCATGAATTGATGAAGGATTTTCATATGGTGTGCTTGCTTGCTAAAATGGCGGGCCTTAGCAGTAAGGGACTGTAAAAAAAGCTCATCTTTCACAGACAACTTATGTTTAGCTTGCTAAGAAGTTTATGTTTCGGTTCCTTCGTTAAAAGAGTTGAACATCAATTGTGTGGGTGCATGCATGCATGCACACCTAATAGAAATGCATTTGTAATTATTTGTTAAAAACTCACATGATTCATTTATACTGTTTTCAATGCTTTGGCATAATATATTTATAAAAATAATTAAATAAAATCAATGAAAATTATATGATTTTTTGATTATTATGGTTTTCATTATTCTTATATTACGTTGAAGCAAGATAATATTCAAGCTTGTTCGATTGTATGCCTTGCTTATTCAATTGCTAATAAAAAAAAAATCTGTTTTATCCGAGAGTTGATTGGTTCTCCTAACATATTGATTTGTTTGCAACCTTATCCTTGGAATGTATGACTTGTTGCTTGTTCTAACAAAATAACAAGTCGCAAGAAAGAAAGTTTTGTTTGGGTTCTATATGTTTAACTTAATAAGCTTACATGCTATACCTATAAATAACCATATATAGATACTATACTGTCTATTGCTCTAAACGATATGTTTTTATAATGCTCTTTTCTAGCAACAATGTATTTATATATGTAAACTTTGTTTTAGTTGTTTTCTTTTGCTCATCTCATGCATCTATTCAACTATCATACTATCCATTTTTTGTTTAACCTATTTTGATTCAAGAAACTGGGATTGGGATTTGATAGGGAAGAATGGTAAAGATGGGTGATTGAAGAGAGTGGTCAACTTTCTGTCAGGCGTTTCATGCTGCTATTCAAATGCTGTATGTTTTCTTCATTTTTATTCTTGAGTTTTTCCATGAGGTTCAATTGCAATAGGATATTGAAAATTTGATTTATTTGAAAAAACAAATAAACTGAGAGAGATTAGTGCTTTTTTCCCAAAATGCTTAATGAGCCCAAAGTGCTTTTTTCAGCATGCTGATCTTGCTTCTTGTTTAGAAAGATTAGTGCCCAGCAATTTATAATGGAAATAATTAGAGCTTCTTTATTTGTCACATAAAAATTAAAATCTTTTAAGTTGAAAAAGAATTGCAATATATTTGAAGTGTCTCTTAGGAAATGAATTATATTTTTTTAATCCTGTAGAATGATTGAATGTCTGGCACTTCTTTTGATAATGCATTGCAACTTTTGCTTTGGCTTTTGGTGGTGACGAGTATTTTTCTACCATGCTATCCTAAAATACTGAAATGTGAAAATCAGGTTTTGGGGTTGCTGTTACAACTTTGCGTTGTTTGTCTACTACTCTGATATGGTAGTTCATTTTATATGAGAGACTACTCTTTGCAATATTTTGTACAAATTCTGGGTTTATAATATCTTGTGTGATGGAGAAGGGCGGGCTATTGGCAGATTAACATGTTGGATAACTGCTTTCAATTGCATTTGATAAGCCATAAATTTATCAGAAATTTGGACTGGATAATTGTGGGTAGGGAGAAGAAGGATTGGCCTATTTAGAGAAACGAATGAAGAATGACTCATAGCTTCAAATTTATTGGCTGATATGGTATTTTTCATGAGTCATGATTATTATCCGAGAAGTTACAATGAATTATTTGTCAAATGGAATGTTGGAAGTCTTAGATAAAGTATTTTAGGTTGGTTATGGTTGGAAAATTTTTTTACTTTTTATTTTACTTTATTTTTTGCTTCAGCCCTGAAAGTGCATCCAAGAAAGTGCTTTCTTATAAATTTTCTGTTTTAATAGGCTCACGCTTGCTGTTGCTTCAGCTTTAAATATGGAGTTTCGCTCATATTTTTTCTTGCATTTCATGTTTCCAGTTTCCCAAGCTTATTTATTTTATTGGGAAAAACTCCTCTGCTGTCATTGATGTTTTAGCTAACTTCTCAGCACAAAAAAACAAAGTGCGAGTGCATGATTGTGGAGTCTGGTGGTGGAGGCTCTGGTTGTATTTTATAAGCATGAAACTTCTAGCTCGTTATATAGCCTGGTGCTTTCCCCCTTCTTCATGTTAAAAGTCGAATCTTGATTTAGAAGCTTTTTTTTTTTTGTTAGTTTTTTTTTTAGGTATGGATGTGTTATTGGTTTACAATTTCATTAATTTTTCATGTTCTGGTACAGCAATGGCCATGTATTTTGTCCACTTGGCGAAAGTGGTTAATTTGTTTTTTGCTTTTGTGGAATGTTGAAGATACAATCCTACGTCTAGACTCTAAATTTATCTGTATAAACTTTAGCTTTTAGAGATTAATGTGAATTATTGTAGAAATTTTGTTGGCATATATTTTTAATGAAATTGTAAAGATGAAGAGAGTTTTAGATGGGTGAAGAAATAGTATTTTCACCAATAATGAATTATAAAGGGATTAAACATTGTGGTAAATACGGGGAAATTAAAGTTATTAGTTAGTTTATGAATTTTTTGGAGAATTTTAGAAGACAGTCTCAGAAAACTGAAATTTTAGAGAATTAATTTGATTTTTGGCAAAAGCGGTTTTTATGTTTGGGATTTATATATCAAGTCAGTTGAGGAGAAAGCAAAGGAACTTGTTTAAGTGAAATTTACCTTAAAGTTATTAAATATATATTTTTTTCTTTTAAAGGCACATGATATTGTTTTGATGAACAATAAGGAAAAATTGTGTCAAGATTTTAATTTTCAATGATGGATGATAAATCATAGCATAAATCTCTCTATGGCATATGTTGCAAGACACCTTATTTTAAACATGACACAAGATATTAATTATTAAAACAATTAATGAAATTACAAATAAATATTAAATTAAATGTGACATTTCTAGTACCTAATAATTATGGATGTAACTAAAACCCCAAATGTGTACCGTAGAAATTTTGAATGGCAAAATACAAGTCTGAAATAGTGATTGTGATGACAAAGGCGAGAAAGGATACCTTTTTTGAAGCCTTATCAAGCCCTTCTTTTTTTTTTGTTTTCTGAGGCTTGCGAGTTGAAACCTTGCAAGGGAGCTGCATACCATGTTGAAGCAGATGAAGCTTGCGTTTTACAGTGCTGTGCCTGTGATGCCTTAGAGCCAAGCAGATCATCTAATAGAAATAAAAAATTGAGTAATAAATATTATGATCTTTAGCTTTTAACTTTAAGCTATCTAAATTAAAATAACGTGCATTGTGGGGGTTATATGTCATTTGCTTTTGTCATGCATAGCACAAATAACACATGCTGTTCCGAATCGGTGTCGCGCCATGAAGATGGAGTAGAAGGCGTGCCACGCTATGCTATGTGCCATAGTGTGTTATTATGCCAAAGTGCGTGCTATTGATACGTGTCAATTTTTTTTTTTAAACGATTAATGATGTTTGTTAGAGCATTCAATTAGAATAATTGAGTCTGAAAGTTTTGAATCATTGTAAAATTACATCAAAGTTTTGCAAATAAAGATAGCTATATATGGGCGTACACGTGAATATGATAGGAATGAAATTAGAGAGTAAATGTGGCAAAGTGAGAATGAATAAATGTTTTGACAAAATATATACTTCTATTATAGTGATATTAGTTTCTATTAAACAGTTTGCGTTCACACTCCCTCTCTAACTTATGCATGTATATATTAAGCTTGTTATATAACTGAGAAACGAGGACTCAGAGCTTTGGTGAAGGTATTTGTCACTAGTTTTCAAATAAAAACATGAAGAGTAACATTCTTCTTTATCATGTTAAGGGGAGAGAATTTAATTATCCTTTTCATTTAGTAAAGATGCCCATTCATATGATTAAGTGAGATAAATCCACATGTTCTCAAAATATATGCTCTTTTAATTAAAAGAAAAAATTCCTAAGAACCATCATATAGGCTAACAATTCTAACAATGTTCGTTATGATCTGCATGATTTGTAGAGTATGCATCATTTGGTGATGTGTTTTATTAGGTGAAAGACTTACTTTGAGGTAAGTTTTATGTTTTGTTATAAGGAGAATATAGATGAGCATATCACTTGTAGAGTTAAAATTTGGTGATTAAAATTAGGTGCATTTACGTACTACACAATTCTTATTTATTTACATATTTATCACCTAAACATTCATATTTACATGCATACCACTTTGGGTGTTGATATGTAAATATATAAAAATTGTGTAGTATGTATGTAAATTTCCCTTAAAATTGTCAACTGGCTAGGCAGCGGGCCACATTCTATATTGATTCCACTGCTGACCAAGATAGAAAGTCATTGACAGCCAAATTAGCATCAGACTAATCTTAATCTTTATAAATTTAAAAATTTGGGAGAATAAAGAATGAATTGAAAATTAGAGAAGGCCAAATATTGGAATATGAATTCATGCAATAAAAAACAAAAGATATACTAGTAGGGTGAGATAGATGATCATCAAGAAACATATTTTGATCAAAGATAAGCATCTTTTCGTCCTTTTTTGCAAAATAGATTAAAACTCCGCATACTTCACCCTGCAGGTGTTCGATCTATGCATTTATGAAAGAAAGTCCATATCACAGAATTATTTTATGTTGCCTTTTATATACTTGAAGGCTAATTAATGATCTTGATGTTTAAATTAATTATCAATTGCAGGTACTTGAAGGCAGAAATATTGGCTTAGGAAAAAAAGGAAGCCGCCAACGTTCGAATGACACATTGGAGTTGTTTTGGTGGCTTTAGGAGGGAGGAATTCCTCAAATATAGGCATCTGGTATTTTGATAAAAAAGTTGACTTCAATTTGAGTTAATTCTCGGTGAAAAATAATTTGTGTAATTTATGAAATGTTTGCAGATGCTATTTTCTGTTTGTGTTATTTATTTATTCCCAAGACAAACCAGTTTTGTGTTTTTGTTCTTTTGATAAATCATAAGAGTTCTGCTTTCACTCCAGGTTTCGGAGTTCTAAGTTCAAGAACAACTACATGATTGATATGGTATCGTCCAGGAAGAACTTACCTTGGTGATACAAGTTTATTTTGGGTCATTTACATACATAACATCCAATTCTTATCTATTTACATATCTATCACCGAAATTCTACTCTTTACATTTATATCATCCAAATCTTTCTTATCACTTAAAAAATCACTGTTTTAACTTCTAAAGGCGGCATGTGTAAAATTGAAGTTCATGTTTTGAGGCTTGTAAATTCATCAGATTTGAGTGGTATGCATGTATTTAAATCTTTCTTTTGGTTTTATGCCATCGGTTCACATTTTTGCCATTTGATTGGTTCTGTTTTTCGTACTAATTTAGATTTTCTTGGCCGTAGGATTAACCTATTTTAATACCCCCCCCCCCCCCCCCCCCCCTCAAGTAAGGAAAACTATTGTATATCCTTTATAAATAAGAGAATTTTTTTTTATGAGGAATGACTAATCAATAATTCAGATTATTGTTCGCATTTCACGCTTAGTGTTCCTCTTTTTATTTTACGTTCTATTCTTTAGGTGTGCTTCACGAACAAAAATATATGTGGTCTTATGATTTTGAGCCCAGCAAAAGCAACTGTAATTTGCGCCATTAACATTCTAATACACTGCTTTTGTAAATCTGTTAAATCTTTGATCTCTCAAATGTTCTAAAATTATTTCGTGAATGCATGCAAATATTTACTAATCGTCTCACATTCAGAGAACTGTTGTATATTACTTCTTATTGTTATTGCTTTTATTACGCGTCCCTTCCCACGCTATAATTCTTCTCTAAATTAATTTGTAATTTAGACCTAAAAATCTCGCTGATGGAGTCTACTTATTTATTTGTATGTAGGTAAAGAAATATATTTTGAAAAATAATATTTTTTTTTATCGAATCAAATAATTATTATATTTAAAAAGGTTTAGAGGGTTTTATGAAATTTAAGGTTAATGTTTATTTCAATCACATCTAACTGACGAGTGTAGCTAATTTCATAATTTAATGATGTGCTCTATAGGTTCAAGCAATCGAATGTGAGATAAATCCAATCAAAACATATTTAATCATTGCTTAATCTTATATTTTTATTTGTAAAATAAATAAAAAAAACTTAATATTAGCTTTTAAAAACAAAAGTATAACATTTAAAAGAAATAAAAAAAAATAAATGAAAGTTTAAATGAAAATCCAATCAAACGATGGATTTAGAAATCTCATTGTTTATTTATTATTTATTATTTGTTATTTATTATTTATTTGGGGGCATTGACGTACATTTTATCTAATTTTTGGTCATTTACATGTCGAACATCTAACCTTTAAGTTTTGCGTTCATACCACGCACAAAATGTTATTTTTTTACAAAATCGAACACTCAATTAATATTTTTTAACTACCAAATTAAATGCATTTATATGTGTTACGATCAAACTGTTAAAAGTTTGATAAAAAATGAAAAATATTACTCGTGATATTATATCATGAATTTGCGATATTTAAGTGAGAATTTGAAAAAAAAGTGTTAGATTTGGAAATAATAATGTTTCTGGTGATTTGTATGTAATTGCTCTTTTTAACTTATACAGTGAAACATGCATTCATAAGCAAGATGACATGTATGTAAACAATTGAAGTGTAGTGGTTGGATATGCAAATACATAAGAGTTAAGGGGCATGCATGTAATTTTTTTTATTTCTTTTTTGACGCTCAACAATTGAATCACCAAGTTGCTCTAACCGCGAGCGACTGATTTTGGAGCCAACAGAAAAATATTACCTCAGGACTCCTGATATAGAGCTACGTTCGGATTGGAATATTCAGCTGTGTTACCAGAATATTTTATCTGCGTTATTTGTAAAAATGATGTGTTATTCGAGTATTATATGGTGTTATTCAATTAATTTACTGTATTATTAGAATATTTTTAGAGCTAAAGTGTTATTGAAATATATTTAGGTCTGTGTTATTCCAATAACATAATGAAAATTGAAATAACAAGAGAAATATGCTCAATAATATAGCCCCAAATCAAATAATGCAGGAGAATATTCCAATAATACCTTAAAATAATCGAATAACATCATATAATGTTTGAATAACACAACATTTTAACAAATAAAATAGATAAAATATTCCCCTAACAAACCGAATTCAAACAGAACTTTAGCTGAGTGCTGATGTAATATTTTTTCTCACCTTTTCTTAGGTGGTAAGAAGTCGAGCCTGCAACTGCTTCTCCCGGCGGAAAACTAAGATTTGCTAGCCCTTTTTCATCGGCTTCTCTTCCAACGAATATCTTTTTCCCCTCTTTGCATTTATAATGGTATGCAGCTGTTTCGATTCGAATTGATATAGCGATCAGCCATTGACGAAATTTACTTATTCTTCTCTTTCTTTGGGTTTGATTTGATGCAAGATCCGGTTTATTCTGCTCCAGAACAGGCAGGGCAAGACCCGGCTGGCTAAGTACTATGTCCCCCTCGAAGAATCGGAGAAGCATAAGGTCGAGTATGAGGTAATCGTCTCCCATTTATGTGTACCTTAATTTGTTTGATTTGTGGAAATACGGAATTCCTTCTTCTATGTCTCTCTTGCGGTCTCTCTAAGGGACGGACAACTCGGTTTGAGATTGTTATGCGGTGTGATTTCCATTTTTCAGGTTCATCGCTTGGTGGTAAACAGGGATCCCAAGTTCACCAATTTTGTGGAGGTCAGCGTTGTACTTTCTTTTTTGTTGATGAGTCTGGAATATATTCTCTCGTATTCTTGTTTTTCGGGGATCTGATATTTGCAAGATTTGGGGAAGAATGTTCAGCGTCTGCCTAATTTGGATTTTTTGACAGATTAGTGTCCTTGTAGAAGCAGTGCTGGGAAATGTATTTTTCCTTAGCACGGGTACTGCTTATGAAATCCAGCCAAACATAACAAACATGCAAGTTCCGTGTGGATGTATGAAATTCTCGGTTTAAGGTTCAATTTTGTCTTCGATTCTTCTTAAGTCCGGCTTTAATAAATCTAGCTTGGAGATAATTTCAATAAATTCGGATTTACTAAATCCTACTAACTAACGCTAAATTCTGCCTGTGGCCAACACCCCCTAAAGTAGCGGAAAGCCAGAATGACGGCTAAAATTTAATTAGATATGGTACTTTGGATTAATTAAACAATGATTAAGCGTATCATTCACTATTTTAGGTGATATGAAGAATTTAGAGACTCAATAATGATGGACTACAGGCTATTAAGATATAGTTAGATAAGATGGTTTTAGATATTTTTTATTTATTACACAAAAGAGCTGGGTTGTAGATTAGGGCATATGGAGTAAGGGTTGGTACTTAAATGGGAGATCTGTCTATAAGATATATATTTTGAGAGTATGTTATAGAAATTTAATTAGATTTTAATAAATGAGAATGAAACTTTCTAAGGTGATGCATGGATATGATTGTTAGGGAATAAAGAATCTTTGGCATACAACTTAGGGCCTGTTTCTGATAGCTTTATGCATGCTTTGCTTTTCAGATCGTCACCATAGTTTTGTTTGGGGAATCACTTTCTTATTGGTTTTTATAAATTTTTGTGGTAGAAAACTGTTTTTTTCAACCTGAGCTATTCAAGCGTGGCGACTGCCACAAAGTCTTAGTCTGACTTTTTGAAAATAAAATAAAATTATAATAGCTACAGTAACTTTTTGAAAAACAGTTTTTTCTGCAACAGCTTCACAATTATTTCTTCAAACAGCTGCAGCGGCCCAAACAGACCCTTAGTTGTGGTTAAAAGTGAGCGTTGCTAAGATAAAAACTTGTTTAAAGTGTAAGGGTAGACTGCCAAATGAATTTTCTTAAATTTTAATAGAAAAATAATTGGATGCATGTACAACAAATAAATACTTGATAATTCATGTAGAAGTTGCTCTTAAGAAACTTTTTTTATATGTCATAATTAATATCAGCCATCTATCTTCTTGTATAAGGTGGCATCTAGCAATGACGTTGAACTAATGTTGATATGTAGATCAGAAGTTGTTAGTTGATCAAATAAATTACTTTCCTTAAATCTATGGAAAGAAGGCAAGAGTCTGAAATCAAATGGTAACAAATTGATTTAAAATATCTTTGAATTTCAATAAGAATTTGAAAATAAATAAACCAACAGAGACAAATTAATGTACACAAGGTTAGATTTTCATTATATCACTTTTTCACCAAAATCATATGCTGTCCAATATCAAATTATATAGAAGAAATAGACAAGGAGTAACTTACCGAAGTAAGAAAAATTAAGCTTCATGCCTGTGCAAGGAGATAAATTTATGCAGAATTAAGCAGTCTCACTTGTATTAAACTCGAAGGAATCATACTTGTAACCTGCTTTTACAAAATTTAAACTGGGAAATTATTCAAGCTCCAAAGTTATTAATTACATTCCCAGAACTCTATTTATAAACTCTCTAGCTTAGGTTAGTAAATAAGGTTGGCCAAGATCTTTGTTGTCTTAGTTTTAAGTAAAATTTTTAATTTAAATTTATGTCCCAAATCAGCCACACTTGACCTGATCAAGTCCATTGCAATCCCACATTTTTTGATCCAACTGCAAACCTAATTTCAAAATTTGCAAATCTGCTCATACGCAACTCTCACATTTCTACAACTCTATAACCCCACAAGTCTCTTCCAGGCCTCATAAAATAGTGTGAAACTTACACTCCATGCTTGCGCTAGCAAGTCCAAAGCCTTAGTAGGAGTTGCATGCCCAACATAGCTTTTTATTTTTTAAAAAATAATTCCAAAACCGCCAAACCATTACATTAATTTGATCACCCTAAAAAATCCTGATCTATCGAAAGTAAAATTTTAATCTTAAACCCAACAGTAGTTCAAAACAACCATCAATCCCTTAATATTCCATATAATATGAAGGTATAACATGATCCACCATAACCTCCTTTTGTGATAATTAACCAAAACTAAATAAGTATTGAAATTTTTCCAAAAGTTATTAATTAACCTAAAGCTAGAAATTAAAATAAAACTTTTCTTGGTCGATTTAACCATGTTTTAAAGACTAAACCGGACCGACCGATACGATTGTGAACCAATCATAGGCTTGATTCTGGTTCATATAAAAATTATATCCTGCATCAGACAAATTTGAAAGAATCGTTCGATTTGAAGGAGCCAACCAATTTGTTCAGTTTTGTAAAACAACACTTGGTTCATCTCTTGAGCTTTTAATGAATATGAATCAATTATCTAATTAGTTGTAAACAAGCTTGTTAAGTTTAAAATATAGTCTTTTGGTTTTTGAAAGTTTTGAAAATTCTTTTATATGATATAAACTCAAATCAACATACAAATTAAGACCAATATACGCCCACTAATTAAGTGTGCTACAAGCTCTTATTCTTTTCAAGTTTAAAATTTGCAATATTTACCAGTTATGAGACTATGTGAGTTGTGTGAATGATGATAGTCATGAATAATTAGGCGGTAGTTTGAAAACTGAGTTGATCCATGGTACATAAATCGGGCTGACCTGTGAGAATTGGGCTCTAATAATTGATAAAATATATCATGAACTTATTTATATTTATATTTTTTTATTCTAAATTTTTTTAATTTCAAATAAATTTATTATACATAATTTATAGATATTATGTTATTTTAGGTCATATTTAAATAATTTTTAATTTATTCTGTTAATTGTTTCAATTCCCAATTCAACCTCAATTCAACTTTTGAATCTTCAACTTTTCTTTTTTTTTTCAGTTCATTGTTCAGTTTAGTTTTTAAAACCTTGAATGTACCCTTCTTGGTCATCATCAACATACTTATAAAATACAAATTACAAATAAAATGAATCGATTAATGAAACTAGTTTAATCAATGAAAAAATATAGTAACAAAATAGAAATCAATGTTTGATGTGATGTTTCCAACAAGAAGTAACATGGAGATTTTTTTTTACATATGCATGGTTCGGACAAGCATGCGTCTAAATTTAGCATATGTTCTTTATAAAGCAAAACTTTGCATATATTATACATCACAGGCAAGTATGCCTCACCAATAATAATGTCTCTGAAATTTACCATTAATAGCTGACACAATATCATCATTTAAAATAACTTCAAGAATAAGAAGATTGGATGCAAACTCATATAAAAGAGGTGGAAAGAGAGTATAATCCATGATATTGGAGTCAGTGAAATAAAGTTAAATAAAAAACATTGAAAGTAGATTTAGAACAAAGGTTTCAAATGTTTAAATTTTTTGCAGGTATTAGTTCTAATGAAGTTCTATATTTTATATTTTCTTCATCTTTCTTGCATTCAATTTCTCAAAGCCTTTATGCATTATGACTTAATCATCATGTTTAAATTCCACATACCTCCCATTCATATTGAGAGAAAGCTTGGAATTATCATAATTATTAGCTAGTTTCTTACAAGTATTCTCATGCAAGTCACGCATATGCTGTGCAAATGTTTGTGCAAATGTGCTTGAATAAATTCTAGAGGAGGGTCAATAATATTGATTAGCTTCGTAGGCTGACACCTTGTAACAATCTCATATAAATTTATGCCAATAGAGATTATTGACAAATGACTTATATTGAAGCTCAGTCATATTTCATAAAATTGATTAGCTTTAATATATAGAAAAAAAACCCAAGTAGCACTAGGGTTTTTATCTGGAAAACTGTAATAGAGAAAAATACTCAGTCCATACCCAGATTTAAATGATCAGCCAAGTAAATAGAGATTATAATAGTATGCCATGCTCTTCAATTGAAGAGGATAAGATGACGAAGTAAAGAATAATTTTGAAACCACCATCACACGTGATGTGGGAACATTTTTATTAACATTTCAATAGAAAGTAGAATTAATTAGTTTGGTGATGCTCTTTTAACTACAGGAAATTAAGCCTTACCTTAGATGGTGTATACTTTGTGGTTCATTGGTGGAAGTTTTAAAGGAGTTACTTTACTGGGAATAACTAAAATAGAGATTTTGTTAAACTTTTTCATTTATTTATAAGCTTTCTTGTTTAAGCACTCCCCTCGGGAAAATCCTTTTGTTGCTTGTGTGTTAGTTCAATGTAATTAGGTTTACCTAATATTTTTCTCTAGTAAATGCTAAGCTATGAAAAATTTTGCAACGAATTTGAGTTTATTGTGATTTCTGAATGTTATTATACTCTTGAACTTCATTTTCTTTTCTTTTATTGCAGTTCCGCACGCACAAAGTTATATACAGAAGATATGCTGGGCTTTTCTTTTCAATGTGTGTTGATATAACCGATAATGAATTAGCATACTTGGAATGCATCCATTTATTTGTGGAGATATTGGATCATTTCTTCAGCAACGTATGTGAGCTGGACTTGGTATTTAATTTTAACAAGGTTTGTGGTCTTAATGTTTTGATCTATCATAATCATGTCATTTTTATGGATAATTGAGGGAACACTCACCCTTAGCACTGAAACTTTTTGAGAATTTTTTTCAATTGCATTCGTTGCTTTCTTATAAAAGATTCTATAAGCTTATTGGTCAAGTATTATTTTAAAGTGCGGGTTGTAGTATTATTTCCCTGGTACTCACTTTGTATTTTTTAATATGTTTGTGGATGAGCTTTCTAGGGTGTGTTATAAAAATGATAATGTTTTCTTATTTTCTTTGGTATGCTTGTTAATTCGAGCTTATTAGAAAGATAGTGATCTGACATTTTCATTAACGATCACTATACTTCAATGTTGATCAAGGTTTATCTGATATTGGATGAGTTTATTCTTGCTGGGGAGCTACAAGAAACAAGCAAGAAGGTTAGTTTTCTTTTGATTTACTTATTTCTATCCTTTTTTTGATACATAATGTTCACACATTTATTTAGCAATTGGTTTCATTAAATCTGCATTTGCATAAAGGTTTCTTTTCAAATTCACAGGGCATTCTTTAGTCTGTTCGAATTATTGCAGGCATATGTTTGGTAAATATATTCATGAATTATGGGAAAAGATCATCTTACTTTTTCATATTAATGAATGCCTGTGGATGTGTTTAGTTATGGAATGTAAATAGGGTTGACCCCAACTTTTAACAATGTACCGTGAAGCTGTTGCCTATTTGGCATCATATTTGTTTCTTATTTTTGTTTTTATTTTTATTTTTTTATTTTTAAAAATATGTTTGATTGGTATAATTTTGAGATGCTTTTATTATTGTTTTTTTTAAAACAAATCAATTTATTTATAAAAAACATTTAAAATTCTTAAAAAGATGTTTTGAATGTTTTTAAAAAGAACAAGCTCATTCAAACATGTTTTAGTTTAAATCAAAATATAAACAAAATAAATTACAAAAAAAAGTGATCCCGAACGGCCCTTAAAGCTGGCATGTTTTGTTTCCTTAAATTTTGAGATATGGAGTGCCAAGATGTTCTAAGAATTAGTGAAATGATTTAGAGTGCCAAGATGTTCTAAGAATTAGTGAAATGATTTAGGGCATGTGTCAAACACTATCATCAAAGATATAGCTAGGCTAAAATCCTTTTAAAATTTTTGGGAATTTACTTACCCTTCAAGTCAAATTATTTCCTTCTCTTTTATTCTCTCTCGAATTATTCTTTCTTTCTGAACTAATTTGGAAAAGATATTCAGTAAATAGGTGAAATGAAGAATTACTTGTTTTATGTCTTACCATGAAGTTACATGAAACCTTGATTCTATCATTTTTAGGTTTTAGTCTCTCTTAATTTAGTTGTATTAAAATTGATCTTAATTTACTAGAACTAAATAAATATGCGAAAATATGCCACTAAATAGGACGCAATGGAGAAAAACGATTCATGTAGCCGACCCCACGTATTTAGATTAAGGCTTTATTGTGTTGTTGTTGTTGTAGTCTCTCTTAATTTAGTCTTTATCCAGTTGTTTCTTTCAATGAATTCAGTATCTCTCATTCTCACATTTTAGATCAACAAAGGAGGTAGGAGGCGGGGAGGTGGGATGGTGTTGGGGTTGGAGAGTAAGTTGATTGATTAATATCATTTTTTTTTTGACGAGGAAGTGCACCAGAAAGTAGATATCTCTTCTTTAAAGCATCCCGTACGGTAGGGAGAAATTGTTATGAGGATTGTTGTTGGCTGAGAGATAAATTATTGGTATATTTTTCTCCTTTTTTGAGCTGATCTCATCGTAATGCATGGAATGATAGTTGACTAAAGGTGAGATGGAATTGTGGATTCAATTATTAGTTATTGGTGTTTCTTTATGAATTAATGCTTAGGTTCTTGAGTTTTTTATGTAATTAAAGAATGCAAGATAAAATTAAGCAAATCAAATATAGAAGTCATAGATCCAAAGACAAATTAAACAAATGTTTGTCTTCTTTTGATGCAAACTAGAAAATATCATAAAGTCATGCCAAACATTAATTTAATGATTGATTAAATTATGAGATTCAATGATAAAATTACTTAATCACTTACGTATTTGTGTTTATTTTCTTAATTATTTATTTTAAGCTAAAATGAGTTGAGCATGTTCAAATAAGAAATTTATTTGTGCTTGGCTCGTTTAATATTGAGCTCAAAATATATATTTGTGTTTGTTTTGCGTACTTAACAAACAATTCCAACATAAACTGATCATCAAGCCGAACACGAGTTATTTGCAAATGACGAGTTTTTTTTTGAAAACTCTAATCCTTGAACTGTAAATCTTTGGATGATCCAAGAGCCCTCGTATTTTTTGAACTCACTTTTAATGCAATTCCTTGTATTAAATGTAGGTTTGGCTGCAGCTCTTGGAAGATCCAAGGGCTACAAACGATGGAAGATCTAAGGGCTGCAGCCAACGACTTGTGCAATCACTTGTGCTCATCGGTTACTCCCTCAATTTTATTATTATTGTAATTGTAAACTGTTTCATCGATTGTTTAATAGTTTAATGTTTTAGTGATTAGGATCAAATATATGTCTGAATTTCCTTAATCCTCATGTTATTGACACCTTTATTTTATCCTCTTTGTAATAATACCATTAGAAAAGGCAGGAAATAAATTTTCATATTTATTTAAGCTATAATGAGTTAAGATGATACGAATCGGTAGGCAATCTCTCTCAAATTTTAGCCCTAAGACTCCAGACAACAATCTCATTCATAACCCTAATCCTAAACATATTAGTCTTATTTATACTACTACTACTACTAATAATAAGAATAAAAAAAAAATAAAAAAAATAAATAATAGACTAAATTGCCCTTAGGCTAATAAAAGAAAAAATTGTCCTCAAGCACCGGCGTAACAACAATCCCTTCCTAAAGAAGCACCTTGTCCTCAAGGTGGATAAAAGAAAACTGTTGTTGGGTCAAACTGCTCTGCCTCCTCTTCACACATTGTGAAAACATGTAATGCCCCAATTTTTGCAACGGTATTCTTGGGTAAATTTTTCATCACACTGATAACATAACCATTTTGCTTGGTTCTTTTGAATCTCTAACTTTGTAAAGCATTTGTTGCTCTCAATTGCGACTCATTATTCATTTCCCGGGGAGCCTCCCTCTGAACTTAGACTGTTTGAGTTTTTGGTATCATTATGCTTATAGCAGTTCAATATAACACCCCCTGTGTGTACACCCCCTGTGTGTTGCCTCTATTAGCCCGTTTCATTACATTTCTATCTTCAACCAACTGTGCCAATTCTATAAATTTTTCCAAGCCCACGATCTCAACAGACGAAGTGCTACTTGTATGTGAGGCTTTAAATCCTTCATGAAATTTCCCTCCAATATTGCTTCAAACATCCCTCTCAGTCGTCCTATATTCCACGACAGTACCCTTTTGAGTAAGACATAATTGCTCGTGTAGATCTCCTTTCTGAATGACTCAGAAAAGCTTTAACAAATAATCCTTAAATTCCTCTCATGAGCAGATTGAGTATATACTCTCCCTCCACTGGAACCATGTTAGTTTTTTCCTCCAAACATGACACTTCCGTCATGAGTTTCTCCTTCCCATTTAACCCATTCACTACGAAATATTGTTATACCCAGTACACCCACCCATGTGTGTCTTCCACCCTTGAAGATCGACATCTTCAACTCCTATCCCTAATATTTCTACCCGAACTTTCTCTCCCTCTGGTATTTCCCTCCATGTATCTAGGGTAAAACTCTCCCGTGATCGTAGTTATATCCTATCCTGGTTTCACTTATTTCTTCTTTGTGCTCCTTCATACCCTTTGCAGAACTCCTTCTCCATGTTCGGTCCAACCTCCTCCACCAGAAATCTCCAATCCGCCCCCCATTGGTGTCATGTTCCTTTCGTTCGATCTCTTTCCCTTTGGATTTAGCCAAGGATTCTCCGGTCAACCCTTTGTCAAGGTTTGCAAAATGAATCATCGGCAGGGTCTTAGATTGCATCTCAATAAGCTTTTTCATCATATCTTCCAAGCACTCGAATCAACCCTCAAATCGATTTTCTATGTAGTAAAATCTTTCTTCTATGGTTGAGAATCTTTTCTCCATCCTAACTTTAAGTTGTCTTCTTCTTCCAATCTTTCTTTCAAAGCATCCACTTTCCTTATTTCCATTTCTCACGGTACATTTTTGAACAAAGAACTACTGTACTTTGGAATCCTTTTAATCACTTTCGCTTCCCCGATCGTCAGAATCACGTCCTATACCAATTCTATTATATCTGTACAATGAGCTCTACCTCTTACCACTGTCCCATATGATTGGAGGGGGATGGGAAGAGTCGGAGACGGAAGAAAGTGGAGAAGTTTTGGTCTGATCGAAGAAAGGATGTACGCGATCTCGTCGTCGTCTTCACATACAGCTCTTACTGTGACTGTATCACCACTTCCCAACGAGCTCTTATTGCAACTAAATTGATATGCAATCCTTTGTTGGTTTCCAACATGCTCTTATCACGATTGTATTAGGGCGCAGTACAGGGTGAGATGACCACAACAGTGATGGAGGCGCTTGTATGCCACGATTATGTACGTGGTTCGGTTGTGAATGCGTTGCGACAAAGAAGCTTGTACACTGCGATCCCTTGTGTACACAACTATCCTTCTTTGTTTTCTAGATCGAATGCTCTGATGCCATTTGATACAAATCGACATGATTTTCCACATAGAAATCGGGGCAACAAATATTTTATTCCACGAACACCAAACAACACTATAAAAATGCATAAGGATAAAGATAAACACCTACAATTCAAGAGGCAGACGATCTCTCTCAAATCATATAATTTGAGAGTTGGAAAATTTCTCCCAAATCCTAACCCTAAGTAAGACTCAAGATGACAATCTCATGCATAACCTTAACCCTAAACATATTAGCCATATTTATAATAATAATAATAATAATAATAATAATAATAATAATAGACAAAATTACCCTGAGACTAATAAAAGATAAAATTGCAAAATTATCCGCTCACATAATCTTATTTATATGTTAATGAAGTTATTTGAAATGTGCGTGCAAATTTATTGTTTAGAATGCATATATAAAATTGTATATAGTTTTTTTAGCTGAAAAATACGAAAGTATTTGTATGAGATTGAATTGTTATTTGGATGACAATGTTTTAGTAAAGCTAACTAGATAACAAAATAAGAAAAAAAATATTAAGATATTGAAGGAAATTGAGATTTTATTTAGTGCCATCTGAGAATTTTTGCGTACATTATCTTTTTAATATTATGTATTTGATCTTGTGATTCATATATCTAATGAAACGAACAATGAATGATTACGCGTAGGAAATGACTCCACCTAATTAGATGGAGATATATGAGTTTGATTATATCCATTTGATAGATAAAGCCGTTTATTATTGCTCATATCTCAATGCCTTATAAATTTTGAATGACTATATTCAAAATATTCTAACTACTATTTTAATAATATCAATGACTTTTTACTACTTCAAATCTTGTTCATTTAAAAATGATGATGAATGGTAAAAGATGTATGAGAGTAAGTGGTGCTATCATTCTAAATTCATTTATACTCCTTAGCTCCTATATAGATAGATAGATAAGCTATCATCTTTTTAGTGGGATGAGACTCACTATCATCACCTATTCCACCATTCATTTAATATTTGATTGGCTAGGATTTAGGTTGTGTTTGGTGCAACGGTTTGGGTGCAGCACGGTGTTGCGCAACTTTATTATGCCGTTTGGCGCGGCAGTCGCTCTACGGTGGGACGCGATTTGTCCCGAAAGCGGAACGCTAATGGTAACCTGCGGCCTGGCTTCCTCGTTCGAGTTTTTACCGCAATACCCTACCCGAAACATTTCGCTCGTGAAAGAGGTGAAAACCTGCGTTCGAAAATCTCCTCTCCTCCACTTCTCCAACGGCTTCCTCCTCCTCTCCGACTTATCTCACACTACCCATCCTCTTCCTCGTCTTCTCACAAGTTCCCTAC
>NW_018165452.1:201222-229140 GCF_001263595.1 Phalaenopsis equestris | reverse complement strand
TTCTTATGTATTTGCATATTCGACACCTAACTTTCCTATTTACATATTAGCACTTCAGTGCTCTAGAAATATGCACAAAAAATACATATTCTTTTTTTTTTTATAGATGAGGGTGGGGGTGCATTTAGATACATATCAATCAAGTCCTATGTATTTTTATATTTCACTAAAAAGGGATAGAATTGTCATATTTCCAGAAACAGCTGCTCCACAGCTGTTTTCACACAGCTGCAACAAACAGACAACCAGCTTCCTCGCAGCAGCTTCCTGATGTAGCGCAGCTGCAGCTGCGCCAAACAGACCCTTAAATTAGCTAGAGAACAACTTTTGGTTATTTGTTATATTGCTAATTTCTTTTAGCAGCTTCAAATCTGAAATCATTCAAATATTTGCATGAGAGATGAGGGCCGTGAAGAATAAAAATGCCCATATATTTTAGGAGATTTACATACATACCACTCAATTTTTATGTATTTACATATTTAACAACTAAACTTCAATTTTTACCTAAATACCACTTTACCTATGCATGAAAAGGGTGTATTTCATTTTTTAAAAGTTAAAATGGTGATATTTTTCGTGTCATACGAAAGATTTGGGTGGCATAAATATAAAAAAACAAAATTTAGGTATTAGATATGTAAATACTTATATATATATATAAATGCCCACATCCTTTCTTTCCTTGAATCCTTTCTATCTATTTAATTGATAAATGCATTGGAATAATTCTGATTATTGTTAGTAATATTATGCTAAATCAAATTAAGATCTTACGTAGTACTCAAGGAATGAAAACTGTAACCAGGATTTACAAAATAAATAGGAATGAAAACTGTAACCAGGATTTACAAAATAAATCCCAGAAAGCATACATAGCACCTGAAACATTGTTATTTACAAATGTAGCACCCCCTTTCATCCATTTTCAGATTCTCGCTCAAATATCAAAATTCATGATAAGACCCCAACTCATGTTTTTCATTTTTATCGTTTTTCATTTTTATCAAATTCTTTTATCAAATTCTCAATGGTTTGGTTGTGGTGCACCTAAATACACCAGTTCTATTTCAAAAATATCACCTGGGTGCTATAAATAAGCAATGTTTGAGGTGCTATGTTGTAATTATCCCTTTTTTTTATTGATTTCTATCCACTTAACCAAAAATTACTGCTCTAACTTTGTTTTATTTTTGCAGGCCATCATTGAGAGAATGGGGGAACTAGAAAAGCAAGAATAAGGTTTGTGAGCAACATAAAACCATTGGAGTTAGTTCCCTTTTTGGCCCCGCTCGTTTATTTCTCTCCATTTACCACATGATTTATCTATTTTGAAATCGTAAGACTTTAATCTCCAATCATATGCTTGACTATTGAGATTTTTAACAGCACTCTTTTAGGTTTATAGAATATTCTGTATTTTATACTGCAAAAGAATTTGAAACGATGCAGGTTTTGTGATTGAATTGTTCCTGTGAATCCGGTTAACAAATCGGGAGATTTACATGTATGCCTTATAATTCTTACACATTTACATATCTAACACCTAATGTTTGATATTTACACGTCTAACCTATTTTGTGGAGGTTGCTTCTCAACACAATCAATTCATGCTGTGCTTATATTTACACGTGCAACAGCCTTTTCCACTAGAGTTTCACAATCATAGCTTAGCCGGGCTTGTATTTACATATCTAGTTAACAAATTTTGAAACTTACTATATGCTATATAATTCTTATATATTTACATATGTAACACCAAAAGTTTGATATTTACACATCTAGCTTATTTTGTGGAGCTAAATTCACAGCCCTATTTTGTGGCTGTAAAGCTGCAGTAGAAAAAATAACTTTTTGGAACGATGCAATCAATTTCTTTCGAACAACCAGACATTATCTTTCTTACAATCATCGCATTTTAACAACTCAAGCTGAAAAAAATAATTTCCCATCACATAAATTTCTAGAAATTCTAGAAAGGAACAAGATAATTGTTCTTCAAATAAAATTATGGTGACGGTTTGAACACAAAGCTGAGAGAAAGTTATGTGAAACGAACCCTTAAAAAACTGTACAAAATGAGGCCAGAATCATTACCTTCAAATTTCAATTGCCGAAACAAAAAGGTGGATTTAGCTCTGGGCATCAAACTTGATGGATATAATCCTAATCATGTTGCAAAAAAGACTTTAATTATTCAAATCAATGGTCTCAAGATGAGTGCAGACTGCTTGATCGTATTTGAAGCCAACAATTAAACGTTAATGCAAAATTTGTTTACCTAGAATTAAAAATCACAGATAATTATATACATGTCGCTCTGAACATTTATATTTATGAAAATATCACTCAATATCATTTTTTTGTTTTAATATCAAACTCATATATTTATGCAGACTTCTACCATATTGCTCAAAATTAATGAAGGCCAACCATAATTAGCTAATATTAGGTTAAATAAGACAGCTTAGGACAGGGTTGATATGTACTAAGAGGGCTCCCAAGGGCATAGGAATATACTACTGCATATTGGGTAATGGTGAATTTTGTTGACAATATTAATGGTCTTTACTATTGTGTCAATGAAAGCCAAAGTTTTAAAAATTGGAGTTAACATTGAAGCATATTGAAAGGTTCAAACGATATAATTTATATGAATTTTTTTTAATATAATAATTTAAATGATATAATAATAATGTAATAATAACTTTTTATAAACATGCCATATAATAATCTAATTTAGATCATTTCACTTTTAAATTTGAATATGATTATAAATCAATGATTTATTTTTTTTATTTTTAGTTTATTTATTAATGTAACTATCCAATCAAAATTAAAAAAATAATAATAATCAATATTAAAATTGCATAGTTCATTAAAAAAAATTGATATTGTTCACTAGTTTAAATGTTTGTTCCAGCCGATTTTATTTAAGAGATAATTTTTAAAACCATAATTAACGCCCTAAACATTCATACAATAAAAATATATTAAAATAACTTAAAATTTATTTTTATAAAAGTAGAAATATATTTTCCTAACATTAATATAATTAATTAATTTAAAATTAATAGTATTTAATATTTATCTAAATATATTTTCTGAATATTTTTATTATTATTAGAAAATAAATTCTATAGTTTAATATATTGGCTATAATATTTGCAATAATTATTAACTATTTATTAAATTAAACATATAATTATTATTAAATATTTAAGTTTAAAGATGAACAAAAATTTTATTTTAGTTTAAAGAGGAAAAAAATTTACTTGTTTATCATATTAGGCCTTCTGGTAATTGATTTTGTTCATTAATCAATAAAATGTCATGAAAAAAATAAAATAATCTCAGTAATTATGATTGCAAATATACACCAAATTAAGATCATTCATTCCATTTAATGCCAAAACTTACAAGTTATAATGCATGAAATCCCAAATTATTAAAGCCTAAGCTGCTTCAAAGTCGAGCAGAACAACAAGCCTTAAATCTACAACAATAACTATCACCCAAATTCTAATAAGCTTTACATGCATGCCTCTCAATTTCTTAAGCATTTACATATCCAACACCCAAACTTCAATTTTTACATATATACCACCTTACCCATGCATTAACATGCATCTTTCACCTTTTAAAAAGTTAAAACAGTAGCATTTTTTTATATGATACCAAAGATTTAGGCGGTAGCTGTCATATATATAAATACATAGGCATTGAGTGGTAAATATGTAAACACCTAAATTCTATTGATATAGACAGTCATTAATATGTCTTCCTGAACCTCCAGTAGCTCAAAAAAGCAGATATCACCAATCTTCAAGCTGTTGTCATGAACAAAATCCTTCCAGCCTGAAGTAAACCCTACTGAACGAGCCTGAACAAGGCAATGAACAGGCCAAACGCCCTCCTTGTCCGGAACTTTGAGAATAGCTCTGTTGCTGCTTCGAGGAAGGAACTCAATTGCAAAGGCAATGGGGATGGTCTGCACGGTAAATATGATAAGCAAGTTGCATTTACATTTGTACCCCACAATTCTTACATATATTTACATATCTAAAACCTAAACTTTTATATTTACATCCATGGCATTCAAATATTTAATAGAAAGTTAATCATACCACTATTAGTAAGATTTTAAAAGTGAAACA
Organism: Phalaenopsis equestris; assembly: GCF_001263595.1. NCBI lineage: Eukaryota > Viridiplantae > Streptophyta > Magnoliopsida > Asparagales > Orchidaceae > Phalaenopsis > Phalaenopsis equestris. The sequence continues at coordinate 224,983 of NW_018165452.1, read as the reverse complement.
TATCTTTTTACATATAGGTTTATAACACCCAAGTGTTAAAAATATAAATATCGAATGTTAGGTATTAGATATGTAAATAAATAGAAATGATTACATACAGAGCACCCGATACATTGATATTTATAAATTAACCACTAAGGTGATTTGTTTGAACTACCGAACTGATGTATTTACGCGTGGGACAGGTGTCCACACCGGATTGCTTGAGGGAATGGAAATGGTTTAGCCGTTATGTACAATCCTAACCGATTGCTTATTCGTGGTCTCAGTGGGACGACAAGAGAGAGAGAGGGGGGAACGTAAAGCCACTTGATCGAAAGCTTAATGAGAAAAAATGTCAAGATTGAGCGTTTCTTATCACAACCTTTCTTTGTCGCAAAAGCCTTTATTGGTTCTCCATGAAAAGATGTTGGTCTGGTAGAAACAATTTGGGGGTTTTAATTCATCCTTTCCGAAGAATTACATGGTCTTCCCGAGCAGGCTTGGTGGGTATCATCGATGAAGCTACCGCAAAAGTTATGAAGGAGAGCAAATTGAAGAAATGACCTGAAATCTTTGTGTGCTGATTACTAATCGAATGATTTGGGATTCCGAAATGAAAGAGATTCTTTTATCTACTAATAGTGGACAATATGAGGTATTACCAAACCTTGCCTCCATTGCCATGTCTGTAGATATAGATCTTTTGAGATATAGCTAAACGACTAATGGTTAACGGTGGCTCTTTGGGCGGTTTTGCTAGAAGAATGAGATCACCATTTTAGGAAATGGTGCAGAAAGAAAATTATTGGCATTGATCTACAAGAAGCTCAACAAACACTTGAAATCGCTGAAGCTAACTTGAGCAGAGTTGAGAGTGAGAGACAAACAATTGAGGCAAATCTAGCTCTCAGGCAAGCTAGGACACAAGAAGAAGATGTCAAAATAATTTCGTCTTAGTAGTCAATACATTCAATCAAAATCAAAAGAATTATACTACACACTACATCTTGATTCAACAAATTGAAAACAATGAAGTCTAATTTGATTAATCTGAGGATAGAATGAAAAAAAGAGGATGGAAAAATTCTTATATAATACAGAATCAGGTATATATGAAATTCAACCTACAACTGAATTTGAACCAATGACTCTTGCCGTATGAAAGCGACACTCATATTCATCTACAATAACCTCAACTCTCAACATAACCTCCACCCTTTATCAGCACTTAGTTGGCACTCTTTTAATTAATATCAAGTTCGGCTAAGGCTTCTGCGCTTGAAGAACAAGAAGGTTTCATTCAAGAATTTGAAACAACATTGCCTACCTTCTCATAAAAAAGGTGTTTGATTTGTAAATAGCAAGTTTCGGGCCGTCTATATTAGTAATTGCCCCAAATATATAAGAATTGTGTGGCATTTATGTCAATTTTCCAAAAATAAAAATAAAAGAAAAGGTAGGTTAAACTATTATTACTATTGATATTAATAATACAATAATGAAGGAATCGGACACATACCACATAATTCTTGCCTAAATTTTAATATTGACAGATATAATGCTCAAAATTTTGACATCACATCAAATATGCCACTAATATTAACCTATTAAAAATGAAATATAACTTCACATATATATTGCTATGAACTTATAATATTTCATGTGACTTAATCGCATATTTCATAAGAAAATTAACACCAAAACCTTGAATAAGCTTTGAACTTACCATATAAAATCTTTTGACAATGCTGCAAGGCACCATGATTGATACAAAAGAAGGCTTATCTGTCTGAATTGATTCAGCAAAACTCTGCAGTTTATTCTTATCTGCATCGTCAATTCCTGCCTTCCTTGAAACAATGAAGATGTTAGGACTACAACGTTTATCCAAAGAGACTTCATTGGAGGGATTCTCTATGGCTTTTATGATACATCTTTCTTCTTCTGAATAATCACAAAATAATGTTAATAAAAGTGCAAATTCTCAATTTTACTTTTAAATTTATTCGAAAACATCAAAATGAATAATAAAATAAGATATTAAAAAATGATTTTCATTTGTTGCACATTCATTAAAAAGATGCAACAAATTTACAAAGAACCATAACTTGAGATAGAAAGAGAGTGATAATGAGTCCAAATTTTAAAGAAATTAAACATTAGACGCAATTAGCAACAAAAAACCTGAAGCATGCTAACGATGGCAATCATTCATATAATGATATTGGAAAGGGAAAAATCCATACTTAACGTAAAAATTGTATTTTTAGTAGAAAATAATGTCATTTTTTATGTTAAAAACAATGCCAGGTTTTTATGTCATTTTTATAAGGAACATTGCATTTTTATAGTAAAATAATATGCTCTATTGTGTAGAACATTGATTGGAAACAAAATAAAGAATCCCAAGATGCTAGATTAGAATGCTCGCCCGTCCTGAGAAAAAAAAAAAAAAACCAGATTTTAGAGGAAAGTTACCTTTTGCAGCTTTCATTTTCCTGGAACCAACTAAAAGTTTCTTGCGCCTATAAATTCTCCTCGAAGTCTTCCTCTCTCTGACATGAATCTCTTCCGAACTTCCGTTGGCTCTTGAATTTTTGTGATGAACAGTAATAGGCTGTGCTTGGTTAGTATGTCTATAAGAGTTTCCATTGGAACTATGTCTGCCCCTTTTGAAAGAAGGTCTATCACATAAACTATCTATAGGATCCCCTTTCCTTGCACAATGAGAAGCAGCTTTCTCACAGCCACTTCGCTCAAAAATCAAGACAAGAAAAGAAGAGCAGCCATCATATTTAAACACCAATGTGTCATTTTCTTCAATTCCCTGAGCTTCTACAAAATACTTCCAACCACAATCGAGAACAACTCCATCGTTCGTCTTCTTTAGTTCAACGTGCCATATATCGCCACTTGGGACCTTCAACTCAACAGTTTCAAGTAGCTCGCCATTAAAGTGCTCAATAAACTTCTTCGGAATGATCTGTAAAAGGGTAAAACCATGATTGAGCATAAAGAAAGTGTTCATTTATATGTTATGATTAATTCATATTTTATATTTCAAGTTTTTACCACACAACCATCTTATCATTTTCATTTACTTCCTCCTCACTTGATTCTTCTTAGGAAAAGTTACATAGGTAGCATACATTTCTTATATATTTACATATCTCACACCTAAACTTTCATATTTATATACATAGCACTTTGGTTCTTTAAATCTATCAGTGAAATTTGTACTTCACTTTAAAAAAGTCGTAATAGTGCTATTTTTTCAGTTATTGAATATTTGAGTGTTGTGTACAAATATAAAAGTATAGGTTTGAGATAAGTAAATACATAAAAATTGAATGGTATGTATGTAAATGCCCCTCTTTTATTTCCCATTAAATTTTGAGTGTCTCCTTTGTTGAAAACAATTGAGTCCATAAATCATACAATCTACTTACAATTAAGAAAAAACACTTGTAGTGCCCAAGATAACCTTTTATACAATTATTTTCCTAAGTGCTATTGAATCTTAAAAACCTTATTAAACTTCTTTTGTTGCTCAGAATTTCAATTAATTCAAATGCTTCCACAACTAAAAGAACTATTTTATTTACAAATAACATGCATAAATGTAACTCATTTTGAATATCATTCACAAAATGCCCAAAACTATTGAGATACAAATATATGTCATGTTGATTCCTAACTTTTTCTTTATATATCTGAATTTTTTTAATCACTTCACAACTACATCATATATTTTTCATATTACATATGCATTCCCTTGATAGTTGTCTAAAATTTAATAAACATCTTCTCCTTACTTAACATCAAATCAATTATTATAATATTCGAACATAAACCTTTAGAATGAATAAACAACACAAATACACCTCTATTTTTATTCATAAATGTAATTAATTTCTTTAGTATAAAAAATTATCCCCAAAATAGATTTCAATAAAACAAAACCAATTGATATTAAGAAGAATTTTTAGCTGAAGGGTTATTACTTTCTCCCATAACTTTATGGCATGACTCAATATTTATTCTTAAGAAGTTGACACCCTCTCAGTGTTTAGGATATTATCTGCACTTTTGTAAATCAAATAACTCCAACATTAGCAATAATTCTCAAAATCTCGATAGATATCTCAACCGCCTAAAACTTAATTTTTGTGCATCTTCTTTTATGTTAAACTAATTTCCCTCTTTGAAATCAATCGGTAATATAGTTATGGATTACATATTAGCCCCTCAAAAAGGAATTCTTCTCAAATAATGTCATTTGATAAATTTCCAATGTTGTATTTTCATCTACTTTTGATGTTTTAGAATTTTTAGCTAATGTCATATCAAATTTTCTCTGATTCAATCTAACCTGATCAAAATCTCCCAATGTTTTCATTTGTTCAATCGCCGTGGCTATATATATAAGAACATCAAAATATGAATCTTCAGTGTATGACAGTAATGTAAAATATTAAGCTGTAATGTATGTAAATCTTCTAAAATATTATCATTCAGCAAGATTAAAGATACCATGCATTTTGAGAAATCTCCAGTCATAGACTTAGAGAAATGCATCCTCCTTGGATTAACATGTCCCCAATAGAAATGTTCCTCAAATTTTCTGCACTGCTCCTTCCACTTTTCACAGTACCTGCAGTCCTCCACCATTCTGAAACCCTGAAAATTTAGCAGAATTTAGAGTTGAATCTTTAAACTACTTTTTTTACTAAAATGTGCAATCTTTTGACAGAAAAAAAGCTTTGGAAACGAATACTAGAGAAATGGAATGGGTCAACTGACGACAAATCGAATGTAGTATGGGAAAATAAATAAAAATGTGAATCTTTGCTAAGAAATCTGGAACATTGAAGCTTCAAAAGAGCTCGTAGAACTCATAGAACACTGACATAACTAGTTCCTAAGAGAACAGAGGCAAAAGTGGAAAAAATAAATAAAATCTCTTCTTTACAATACCAAGTGCATCGCAGGATCTGGTTCTTTACAAAATGTTACCGCAAAAAATGAACGAGAAGAGGAAAAGTTTGGATTTTGGACATCTTGGACCCTGTATTTCGAGGAGGAAGAACTCGACTGGAATAACCGAAGAAGGAAAGAACTTTAACCTAATCTAAAGAACACAGCACGGCGATCAGTTCATTGTAAATAAAGCTGCCATTTTTTTCATTGTAAGTGGCTTCTTTGCTTCAGATGTCTTTGAAAAACGATCATTTCTTGCAAATAATAGACGAAAGTTGAGAAGAAATTAAACAGAGAAAAAAAAAACACTAAAAGTCGTTCATTTGAAGTTGTCCTCTCAAATGAGAAAAAGGTGAGATTCCATATAAAATGATTTACCTGCTCCGGCCTTCTGTGCGTGTTGTCTCTCTCAGCCTCTCCCTCTCTCCCTGTTTCTTACGAGAAAATAAAAATAAAAATAAAATGAGAGAAATAGTGTTGCTGCTTTGGCTGCAAAGGGAAAAGATGGCGCAAAATCCACCTTTCCTCCTGGTTCATGCCTAAAACACAATATTCTTATTATGTAAAATATAAGTTGAGATGCAAAGACTTTTGAGCAACATTATGAGCCCCGCACTTTCCAACTTCTCCATTATGTGGCAATATCATAACTACTACTAGTGTGGTCTATATGCATTATAGTGACCATTTATATGGGGATATTCCAATTACTATTTTTTATTCCTTATTATTGATATTATATTTTTGATTATTTAGACTTGAAGGCATTCATTGTCGAGAATATTGTGTACGTCCAGTATATGTGCAGACCGTGTTATTCGGGTAGTTGGGATGGTATTGTATTTCAATACCATCACAATATCATCAATAATACGATACCACCACAATATCATCAATACCATGTCAATATCATCGATCCACACCTAATTCACATCTATCTCATCCAGACGTATTTTTTTTTTCTAGGTAAGGGTGTCAAATCGTGTTCATGAGTAAGGTTTGGGTGTGACTTGAGATTGACCCGACACAAATACGACATGCCTTCAACCCACCAACCCGTACATGACTCGTATAACCCATTTAACATAAAAACTAAACCAAATGACACAAACCAACAAATGCAAATCAAATGGTTAGTTACCTCTTAGAGCATTCTCTAATCAACAAAATAGGCCTTCTATAAATATCTAAATGTTTCAGTCTCCATTATTAGATTTCATACCCAAGCTCCGATTTTGGCTATTTTATTGAAATATGATGCAAAATATATTTAAATAAAACGGACATAATCGGAGCTTGGATACAAAATCAAATACTAGAGACTAAAACATTTTGATATTTGTAAAAAAGGCCTATTTTTTTCAGAGAGATCACTCTATAAGGTAACGAACGATTGGAACTGTTCTAGTTGGTTTCTGTCATTTGGTTTAATGCAAAGTGTTTTATACTATATTTATTGTTGATATTGAAATGATTTTTCTAACATTCTTTTTATGTGTAGTATAAAAAAAAATTGTTGCATTAAAAATAATCAAGAATTTTTTTCTAAGCCCACATGTTATTACATTCTTCTATGATATTATAGTGCAATTCAATATTTTTTATCATTCAACTTAGCTATTTTTTTTTCATCAAAATATCAATGTTCAGTGCATCATAGTAATGTAATATAACAAACACCATCCAATTTCTCTATATTATTATCATTCAGTGCTATTAAATATACCAAATATTTTGAGAAATCTCTAGTTAGAGAAAGAGAAATGCATCCTCCTTGGATTAACATGCCCCAATAGAAATCTTCCTCTAGCTTTTTGTACTGCTCCTTCCACAATTCACAGTATTTACATTCCTCACACATTCAGAAAACCAAAAAATAGAACATAGTTCAGAGTTTGGAATGCAGGGGATTCCAAATTTTGTTTGTTTGATTTGTTGAAGAAAAATTTCGGTGAAAAACTACGATAAATTTCAAATACAATCAATACTTCATTTCGAGTGTATCTGAAATTTGTCGGAATTGAGTGATTAACGAATTGCAAATGGTGACACCATCGTGTTCACGCACTACAATGCTGCCACCGACCATATACTCGTAGTCACCCACCGTCATCCCAACCATGCTGTAAATTGTCTTCAAACCCATTATTTATAGCGGCCATAAAGAATATTTACTGATTTTAAAAAAAATATTTTTTGACTTAAATGGGGTTTAAGAATATCTTTTCAGATCATGACATAATTTATCTTCAAACCCATTCCTTATAATGACTATAAATAGAGCCTTAGAGGAATTTAATACCATTTAATAAGTTTTTATATGCAATTTTTCTTACTCCATAAAAATTTTTACAATTTAAAAAAAAAATTAATGGAAATAAAATAAAATTTATTATTAGGTGTGATTCCCTTTCACCATTAATGACTACCATTGCCTTTATTTCCTAAAAATGCTAAATGACCTCTATAGGGAGAAATCAAAGAACAATAACATCTTATCAACTCAATTCATGCTAACATGACATGATTGTTGAAAAATGGGGAAAGTTGATTGAAATAAATAGAGCTAAATAGAATAAAAAAGACAATAAAGATCAAAATATATAATTCAATAGTTTTATACTGATGTTTGACAAAAATGGCAGCAGTATCATGCTAATGATTCCATTAGTGGCCCATGAGAGTGGCTGATTTTGAATTGTGTAACCTATTGATTTATTTTTTTTTCCTTAGTTTTCATGAGAATTTTAATTAATTTTATGAAATAAATTTAATAGGATAAAATGTCAAGATTATTTGTTGAAGTACATATTTGATTAAGATTGGATTGAATTAAAAAATGCTCGGGATGATTGCATACAGACTGTCATAAACATTGATATTTATAAATTAACCACTCAAATCACTTTTTTTAGCTACCAAACCGATGTATTTATGCGTGTCACAATCGAACTATTTCTATTGTTCATCATAAAATAAAGGGAGTTTACACAGAATTACTACATATTTTTAAATCTAAGACCCACATTCTTATATTTACTGACATAACATAAAAAGATTTAATATCAAATCAAAATTGTCACTAATTTTAGATTTATTAAGTTGGAAAACAAATTTCCATGCATCAATTTTGACGTGATTAGGGATCTAATAATATATATATATAGAAGTTTCAAACTAACAAAGTTCATTGAGTAGGATCTCAGGTAAAGTCAATTATGATTTTATGTTACCTTAATCTAAGCTCGATTAACTTTGTTCTCAATTTAATTTAAGCAGAAAATTGATTTAATCTTGATTAATTTCCAACATCCTAAGACAAGTTCTCAGCCAAACATACAAAGGACTGGTTGGGTGAAAATTCAAACATATATATATATCTTAATCTTGATTGAACTGAATGCGTATGAAAATTCACACAAATAAATGAATCTATGAACATATTAACTCATTCAAATCAAAGTGCATATATAAATATGTGCACATTCATTCATTTAGATTTAAATACATACATAATTTTGTGTATGCGCATTCTTGTGTGCAAAAGAATACTTTCAATCCAATCTAGAGCTCACTTATTCTTGATTCAGTTCGGACTAATTTAACTTCAATTTCAATCCAAACAAGCTCAATAAGAGGAACTAAACATCACCATAACTCATACAACTCTTTAAAAATTTAAAGTTGGGCAGTATTTTGGTGGAAACTTACTTGGCCACCCATGTCACACCCTGGGTCTGGAAGGCGATATAACCGAGCAATGTAGGATGTGAATAAAAGAATTAAGTATATTTTTTATTCTTAAAAGGATAGATTTAATGCAAGTAATAGTAGAAATAAACAACAAAATATCATTTTATTTCATAAATAAGAGCTCAACTAATATAACTGATGGAAATAAAAAAAAATTCAACTGAAACAAACTAAAATGACAATTCGAAAACAACTACCCAAAATCAAAAAGAAAAAAATAAGAACTAACACAAAACTAAAAACACTAAAAATAAACCCTAGAATTGGAAGATTTGCACTTCTAAAGGAAGTCTTATAAGTGTTTGAATAGAATTTGTTATACAAAAATATCAATGAGTGAGTTTGACAAATCAAACATAATAAATAACTACTACTTATTAAATAATAAAAGACAAAAAAATTAGGGCAGCAATATGAATAATAAATAGGGACAATTATTGTGTTTCTTTGGTTGACATATTACGAAACTACGTGGTAATTTCCTCCTCTGTCCCACTCCTCCTCTCTCAAGTCTCTACCCTAAATCCTCACCGAAATCGCAACGCTGGCCCTAGGTATCTCCTCTCCAGCTCTCTTTTCTCCTCTCTCGTGCCTTTGTCCAAGGAAATTCCTCTTCTTTGTGTAGCTCCTCTGACTCCTCTCTCAAGTCTTTTCTCTGGGCACTTGCTCCTCCTTGCGGTAGGAAAATGAATTCACTACCTTCTTTGTTGAGTCCCCTTGTTCTTTGTTGTCCTCTGGTATTTGTTACCCTCTCTCCTTTTCTTTTATGCACATTATTTTTTGTGTTTTGTGGCATTAAGCCACATGGACTGCTCTTTCTCGAGTTGTGGCTATGCTCTATGAAAAATTATGAATATGTGCTTTGAAATGGGGGTAATTCTTTGAATATTTCTTTATGTGAATTTTGGTCTTTTGTGATCTTTGTTGTTTTGGCCTTTTGATCTTTGTGATTTTTACTCTTAGTTCTTTGGAATTTTGGCCCTTTACTCATTGTTGTTTTGGTAATGCTTTATTAAAATTTGGCTATTTGTGAATATGTTTATGGTTTGTGCCTTTTCCTTATTGAAGAATTGAAGCATTCAATCTTCTGGTGATGATGTTTTTTGTTTGTGGTTTTTCTTTATGAAGGAATTAAAGCATTCTTTATTCTTGTGATAATGTTCGTTATTTGTGGCTTTCTTCTATGGAGGAATTGAAGTGGTTTGTGGCCTATGTGGGTTGCAATGTGTGGGGTGGTGGTGTGGTGTTTTGGTTTGTTGGTGTGGTGGTTGTGGTGTTCTGTAAATGGGTGTGGTGGTTGTTGTAGTGCTTATAGTTTGGTGGTAGTGGCTTGTTGGTGTGGTGGTGGCGTGTTGGGTTGGTTGTGGTAGTGTTGTTATATCAACACTACCAACTGCTCATTTTAACAAGGTGGGCTGACAGAATATAATAACAAAGTTTAAGGAAAGTGCGTGCAGGGAATATGATAAGATGCAATTGAAAAGTAAGTGGGATTATTTAAAAAAGAGCTAGAAAATATGGAAAGAGTTGAAGCAATGATCCATGGGCTTGAGTTGGGAACTGATAAAGTGAATCATCGATGCTTCTGAGAAATGTTGGATTGAGAGATTAGAGGTGAGAATTTATGAAACATCATGTCCTTCACCATTTATATTTCTTGCAGTTACATCAATATATCAATCATTCATTATTTTGTAGGTTGTGTCAAATATGAAAACATTTAGATTTAGCGTCATTGACCTTGAGCTTGAAGAAAAGGTGGATCGTATATTTGGTGGAGTCGTGGCCACAAGAAATCATGCATGTGTCCCAAGCGAGAGATGGTTTGCTGACAGAGATGAGAATGTTGATGTCGAGCAAACTTTCAACTCCAATGAAGAACCCAACCGTAACCTTAATGAAGTTGAATCTACTAGTCGATCCAAACGTCATGCGTTAGAGAAAAAGGAAAAAGAAGGTACAATTTTCATTAGAGGCCAAATTTCACAGTTGATTACTTTATGCACCAATGTCTCTAGCACATCACAAGTAACTTCTATTCAGCAAGTTATGCGGAAGAAACTCTAGAAATTTTTGCGCACATGTCATTTTATTTGTTCTCTATGATTTTGCTCAAAGAACCGACCAAAAGAGAGTTTTTTATGTCGATGGTCACTGACAATAGAGTCAATTACTTGTGTTATTTTTTTGACAACTGGGATGCATGAATTTAATTTTTTTTGTCGGACACTTTTTTTTCTCGGGATATGTTATATGCTATTTTCATTATACTTAATTTTATTTGTTAGATACATTTTTGTTTCAAAATGCTCTAGCTAATTTGGAGTTATTCATATTGGGTAGCTGTATAAAGAATGAATGACATGAATAGAGAAACATGTAGAAGAAGAATTCCAGTTATGTTATGCATAATGAGATATTTGACTTTATGGGTTCTTCTGGATAGCTTATAAATTGTTATTGCTTCTTGACACGTGTGAAATACCAATGAAAGCAACTGAGTTCTTCTCCTTTTCAGTCCTTTTGAGTTTCTCCTATATGACATTTCTTGGTGATATGCATATGTGACACATATGAGCTTGATATTACATGTTTTAAAGGCAACCAAGAACCCATTTTTGTAAGTTCTACCGTATTCTTGTTGTGACAGATGTGTTGGTTTATATTATGTTCTCTAAGACCCCATAGTTTCATAAAACTTGAATTGAGTATTTCTATTATTTTTATTACTAATGCTGCAAGTAAGGGTTTATGCATTATGGTTTTAAACCTTAAAGAAATATGAGCTCGATGAGTTCCGGTACCTCCAAAACATTATATTGCTGCTATGGATTATAATGTTCTTTGCTTTGCAATAGCCACATAGCTATGAGAGACAATTTTATAGGTGTCCAACGAAAAGAACAGAGAATTATGACTTCTTTAGTTGGGCAGATTGGTTGGAGGATTCCACCATTGATAGTGATCAGATGTGGAAAGTTTCGTTAGAAGGAGGATTATCTCATGATATTAACCAAAAATATTTTAAAAATAATATTATCATATTATTATTTATTTTTTTAATAATTTTTTTTTATTAATTTTGACTTTTGTGTTACTCACAGTTTTGTGAGGTGCTTGTTTTTATTTTGTAACATTAAAACTAGATATTTATTTTCAAGTATGAAATATACTAGCAAGATTAGTTCTGTAATAAACAACACTATACTGCAGGACAAACAAATCATCTGTTCATAAACAGTTGCAACACATCGACTGCAAAAATGCAAAAAATAAACAGACAGTCAATTTTTCCACAGCAGCTTCCTGGCACAGCTGTTGCGCAACAGCTTTTTAATAAGTTGCAGCTGTTCCAAACACAACCTAAAAGTTGGAATGAAGAAGAACAATGAAGAAAAAAAAAGGCGAGCTTTCTTTTTTTTCCTGACTTAAAATAGATAACATAAGAGAAAGCGGAACCCGAAGCAGAGATATTTGAAAGGAAACTTCACAAAGTTATTATTTTACCGTCCATATGAAAACTGAGTAATCAACAACTAGTCATATCTGAAAATCTGAGTAAAAAAAGCCGCAATTGTGGCAAATTTATATATCTAACCATAACTTAAATAAGAGAAAAGCCATTAAAAAAAAATTTGCTCCGTGGTTTTTTCAATGCAACTCTGCAGACAATATGAAGTGAAAATGATGGATCTAACCATCACTGCCTTCCAAACCGAAGAATCTGCCACAATTGAACCGGGAATTGTTTCCTTCCCTACTCCCTAATGATCTGAACTCACCTTCAATTTCACTTCTTATTGCGCTTTCTTGAATCCCATTACACTTTCCTCCAGGAGGATTTCAGATGTTAAGAACCATTTTCATGGAAGTTTTGATGCTCAAAGGTGCCAATTTTCACTCCATTGAAAAAAGAGAACTTTCGTCATTCTCTTCTTAGCAGTGCCATTATCTGGTTCTTCCCTAAATCTCGCTGATATGAGGTTTATCTTCTTGGTTTTTCATTCTTTGAAGGCATCTTAAGGGAAGCTTTCTTTATGACTCTTCTTACCAAAAAATCATGACTGGTACATTTTTTGTTAAATGCATAACTAATTAAGAAAAAAAAAATCATAGTGGAAGCCGGAGAGGAAGTTGACATTGAATTTGTCCTTTTCACAACAGACAAACCATAGAAAGGCAAGAAAGAAGTTGAATTTCTGCTTAGGTTTACATACGCCAACAGGCTCTGAAAGTCTTCTGTCGCTCCATGTTCTGTGTTCCTATTGAGTTATCACAAAATTCATGTTAGAAATACAAATTTTATCTCTTGCATGTTCTTTTTCTTTTTTCTTTTTTTTTTTTGGTTTTTGTTGTACGTTCTCTTTATCGTGATGATGGGATATATTGTTACCTTGTATGATAAAATTTTCAAAGATATGATGAGCCTTTTCCTTAAAATACAAGAAATTGATTAAATTATTGGTATTATGATATTTTGGCAAATCTTATATCAAAGAGAGAATCTTAAGAAAAATCAATTATTGATTTTAAGAAAATTTTTACAGACTTGAATAGAATTAAAAATATCTTTTGGGATCATATGATAAATCTCTTCTAACTCAGTCTTCAAGTACTTTAAAACGGTACTATATGTATTTGACAAAACTGCGGTAGGAAACTGCATTTTGAAAACTGGCCCTAGCTAAGTGTGGTGGTTGTCCTAAACCTGAGGTTTGACATTTTGAAAATAAAAAAATTGTAATAACCGCCATAACTTTTGAATATTTTTCTGCAGTTATTTTTTCAAATAGATGTACCAGCCCAAATCGACCCTTGGAAGAATTTAATATCCCTCCATTATTGGACTCTCGAAACAGCTAAAAAGAGAGTAAAATAGCGAGTAACGATGGTCCCTCTCAATCATATGCACATTAAAAAAGTTAATATAGCTACTGTTATAATTAACATTATAACCAAACCCATTTCATAAAGTTAATCAAAATTCTCAAGACAAAAAAAAAAAATCATTTTCTTAAAAATTTCAAAATTAAACAGTCAGATGGGCCACCATTGGAATCAGTAACATCATATTGCTGCTTGTTTTTCAAACAAATGAGCATAATCAGCTGACCTAATTCTTAAACTGTCCAGACTATCTCCCCAGTTGTTCCCCTTTGACATTGCAATGCCATTCAACCTATAATAATCCTAAACAAACAAATCCAAGGAATACTATTCTTTAATGACCATCAAATTCAACTATGGTGATATGTTGAATTGATTCGTGGAAAAAAAATGAATGAGACCTTATCAAACTTATAAGATTCTCCACCTAATCTAATGAGACATTGAAGATTATTATTATTATTTATGGATTGATGGAGACACATCAACAGCTTCTGCGGTTTCTATAAGACAGATGTGCCTTTCACCAATTTTCAAAAAATATGTTCCATTTTCTGCATATCAATTTATTTCATAGCAGTCATTGGAGCATCTAATAGTGTCTGAAGCTGATTTGTTGAGTACTTATATGATTGAGATTGTATAGAATTAAATACAAATAAATACTTTTCAATCCAATCTCGAGCACACTTAATTCCTGATTCAATCAAGACCAAGCTACATTCAAATTTAATCACCATAAGTCGTAACTTTCTAAAAATGAGAATAAATACTTTAAAACACTAAGGTAAGAAAAAACAAACATAAGGTTTGGTTGGCGGAATTCTGTGCACACTTCAAAATGAATGCATTCATTTTGAAAATTTCAATATCTGATTGGAGGAAAACAAATACATCATAAAGTTCTATTTGGAATTCCTTCTTCATTTCGTTTTTAATGTATTTGACATTCCTTTGATTTGGTTGAATTCCAATTTCCAATTACACCTTTAGTGTAAAATATTTGCCCGCCGCCGCCGAAAGCTGCATCTGCCTCCCAGTTGATGACAGCCGACAACCGACAGCCGCCAACTGCCAACCACTACTATCATCGCTCGCCACCATAACCACCACCAGCCTTGTTGTCCATCACCCTCAATGCAAGCAACCGCTGGTCATCACATGCTAACCGCCATACACAACCTCCGACAATAGCCGCCGTTGGCAAACACTGAAAAATAGTCATTTTTTATCTCCAATCAAGAATTTTACACTGCAATTGAAAATATACTAACCCAAACACAAAAATAGAAATTCATGCATACAATTTATTCATCACAACAACACTATTCACATTTCAAAACACTACATTTATTTTTCATTGTATTTCAACATTATATTTTCAGCAAACTGAATAGCCTACTTTTGAGGATCTCCAACCAATGAATCCCCCACACCAATATTTAGTGGCCCCACATGGCAATTCAGGGGATGGAGAGTTGAGTAGAAAAAAAGTGCTGAATTATTTACTGAACCATACAGTTAGATGATGGAATTAAATGCTCTCCACACTGAGAGCTTAGAAATTGAAGAACTCGGCAAATAAGGCGTGCAGACCAACCAGATTTTATTTCTCAGAGATTCATAATGCATTTACTTCTCCAGACAAATCCATATAGTTTTTTTTTTAAAGTTTGTAGACAAACTAGGACTTGGAATATAGAGAACAGAAGAAAAAAAAAGGGTAGTGAAACAAAAAAGAAAAAGGAAAGTAATAAATGAATATATAAGTGTCGTGTACCCCGGCCTGTTAGTTCACATCCACAGTATAAAACCCTTCAGGTCGGGGGTTTAAATCCCCTCTAGCATAGTTGGCCTTCAGGAGGTGATACTCGAATTGTTAGGCACATTAGGGGTGCCTGGATATAAAGTTTCATCCAGATGCAAAAAAGTGTCAGAAAATCATGAAAATTAGTTTGAAAGAAATTCTTCAGATTAATAAACTTTTATGATACCCAAATTACCCTTCCCTTAATATTCCCTCTCCTAGGCCTTATATGCCAAATTAATTATAACATATATATTTTTTTCTTTAATTTCTTTGAATTCCCTATCATGATGAGAACATGAAATGCGATAAAAAAAAAAGTAAGCATATATTCAAACAATGAGGTGAAGTAATCTACAGCAATAAAAAAAAAAAGGCTAAAGAAGAAATTTTCTATATTTGCTAAGTGTATTGATAGTAGTACAAGGAACATAGAGCTGCCCATGTTGCGAAGATATTTTAAGCTCCAAAATTTTGCAGTCAACCACAATGAAATAATGGCCATAGTGAATGATTGCAGCATCCATAATGAGTATAATATAGACATCTTGACTTCATATAGATAACATTAACATAAAAGAAAATGGAACTCAGAAAGAGAGATTTTTGAAAACAGGCTTAAAAAAAGTAACACTTTACCGTCCATATGAAAACTGAGTAATCAACAACTAATCCGATCTAAAAATCTGAGTTAAAAATGGTTATATTATGGCAAAAGTATAGATATAACCATTACTTAATAAGAAACAATCACTATCAAAATATCTGTTTTTGTTGTTTTTCAATGCAAATCTCCAGACAAGATGAAGGTGAAGATGATGGCTCTTTCATTACTTTAAGCACAGATTTGCTTTCCTTCAGCTAACCGATTCAACTGATCAACTGCTCCATCATTGTTTCATAAAAAGGGATATTAGCATACACACCACACAATTCTATTGTATTTACATATCTAATACCCAAAATTTTGATATTTACATTTATAACACTGGTGTCATAAACCTATGCATGAAAAGGGTATTTCACTTTTAAAAAAATAGTGCTGGTGATATGTTTTATGTGACAACAACTATTTGTGTGTGCACGTAAATATGAAAGTTTAGATGCTAGAAGTGTAAAAACATAAGAATTGTGTGGTATGTATGTAAATGTACCTTATGAGAACACAGAAGAAGCGCCGAGTTTGAAATAACAATAATTAAACATGATGAAAATGTAAGCCACTCTCAAAAAAACAAAATAAACATCATTAAAACAGATAAAGTAGTCTTACAGCCAATAAAAAATATTAAAAAAAATAATTAACAAAACATAAAATGCTTGTTTGATCTATAATGACAAAATTCTTAATTGATGACCCAAAAGTTTTCCTGTTTGTTTAGCCTCAGATTTACAATATCAGAGAAACCAAAAGAGCTCCACCAGATATACATCCAATTCATAATCCATAAGCAAACTCTGCATGATATAATAAGATACATGACTAGAAAATTTGCCAAGAATAAATAAATTCAAAAGTGGGAATACAATGTACCACTCCAGCCACATCGTGAACTGTAATCTGAGGTCTACCCAAACAAGTCTCCCAAATACGAAGAAACCACAATCTCAATCTACTTTTCTATGTCTCCGGGATCTCTGAAACAGTTGATAAGCCATCACTTTCAACAAATATCGGATCAAGGAACTTGGCCAAAAAAGCCCACATCTTGTACACATCTACAAAATTCGTGAGAAATCCTAGCGAAGCAGTAACAACCTCCACTCGGATCGTAACATTCTTACTGTCCCGACGACCGTTCGACACGGGGCCACACAAGGAAGGGTCGCTCAATTCGACCGCCCCGTGAAGTGCTTTCGCGTTGTCCATCACCTTTATATGGCTGAGAAAACCAATTCCCAATGAAATCCCATTTCTTTCGGCCAGCTTCTGGACAGTTTCGGGGTGCACTAAACCGCCACGCACATTCCTCACATTAAATGCAACAGCGGCACCTCTCTCGTATTTGATCTTTGGCCCATAGATGCGAATAAGAGAAATCCCATCATCCCCATCGGATGCCGGTAATCGGAGATGGAGCAATGAAGTCACAAGCCAATTGACCAGATAGCGGAGCCGTGAGGTGGTTTTGTTTAGGCCCAGCATGTTGACATGATCGATATGTCTGCAAATTATTTCAGGCTCTCTTCTGCTCCACTCTTGATCATCCTCATAGTCGCTGGCACTGGCAGCTTCAGAAGCCGCGGGATTATGAGTAGAAGCTTCACCTGCATCCAAATTGTGACCGAACCTTTCTGAAGGTTTGATGTCTTCGGTACTAAATGAAACCCTACGGCCCGTGCTCACAACGCCATCACTGTCTTCCACACCATAGAATCTGCCACATTTGAACCGGGAATTGTTTCCTTCCCTCCTCCCTAATAACCTGAATTCGCCTTCAGTCTCCCTTCTGATGGCACTTTCTTTAATCCCCATTACACCTTCCTCCTGGAAAATTTCAGATGTTGAACCATTTTCTTGAAAGGTTTGATGCCCAAAAGTGCCAGTTTTGCCTCCATTGGCAGAAGAAAATTTCACCATTCTCCGCCCAGCAGTGCCATTATCAGGCTCTTCCTGAATCTCACTGATATGAGGCATCTCTTCTTGGTTTTCCTTAACTCTTTCCAAATCATGTGAGACTGATAAGACTGCTGCATCGAAAGAGAGCACATGGTCCTCATGCATCGGACTCTTCTTTGAAGGCAACTTTGGGGAAACTCTCTTAGGGTTCTTCCTACCAGAAAACCAGGACGGTGGTAATGGAGAACCGATATTGCCTCTACTGAGCTGACCTGAATTATCTGAGCCAAAGGGGCTCTGACCCAAATCAATCCACAGAGAATTATCGGATGAGTCGTCTTCACTAAAAATTGGGCTCTTCATCACCTCTCCAAGTGAAATGCTCTCTGATTCTTCAAAGATGGTGCTGGCTCCATCCCTGTCGGAGCTATTATCCTGATCCATCTCAGTTTCAATCACATCTCTAACCTGAGCTGACGTGAATGCACCAGAGAAAGCAGGCATTTGTGATGCTCGGCTGGTTCCCGGCTTCAAAGGTTCCTCAAGGCCATCAACCTGGTCCTTCTCAGATGCATCAAAACCATCCAAACCATCAACAGAATCACTCAAATACTGCGGAAAAACAGGAAGAATCCTCACCATTCCTGATCCAGTGCCACCATTTTGGTTCTGCAAACAACCCATCACTGATTTCTTGATAAGCAGACAACCAAAACCAGTAGGGTCTGATCCAAACACCCTGTAGAATGAAGTTATTATGAAATCAGGACGGTAAAGTGACAATCCCAGCGAATCCATGTCCTTGGGACCCAAAGATCCAGCATCAAGCAAAACATGCCAGTTATTTTGTTGCGCCATGGCCATCCACTGATATGGATATTTGACTCCACTAACCCTAGACTGAACCGGGAAGACGAAGAGGCCCACTGCCGAGTCCCTTTTCCGCCGCTTCTTGCTCGCTATCAGTTTCCTCAGCTCGGAATTACAAACCTTGAGCGTCGGCCACTTGAAGCTCGCATTGTACGCTTTTGCTCCCTTCTCCCTGGCACTCTGTGCCATCCAAGTTACAGACTGACTCTCATGATCGAACATGGTGAGCAACTTCTTGTTGGTTTGAAAAGGATAAGACTCTGCAAGCAATCTAAAAGCAGAGCCTCTACTGACCGTAAATACAAGCCCATACTCATGCTCAGGGATGTTCAGATAATCCATTATTCGGGTTTTGATGTCATGCTCAGCTGTGCCTTTCTCCGCACCTCCATAGATGGCATGGTTGCTCAAGTTTGCCGTGATTTCAGAGAGACTAAAAGCAGTAGACTCCCATTGCTCAAAGCTTTGCAGGTATGAGAAAAGACCGAAGCCGCAATAATCAAGGCTTACCTTCGCGCTAGCCTCATCTAGGTGGCTGTATTCCTCGTCGCGAAGCTGATCGATGAGATTTGACGACTGGTAATTGGGGTACATGACGATAAACTTTTTGAAGCACTCCTGAAGCTCCGGGATGGAATCGAAGGACTCGAAGATACGGTCGACCGCGCGGGCCGTCGCCCGGAGGAATTCCTTCTGGGCGTGGAGACGGGCGAGAGATCTTGACCGGCCAATGGAGCCATCCCCACCGCCGCCGCCGGCGTCGGAGTCGATATCCTGGGATTTGAAGAGGGAGCCATCCTCAGATGCCTCTTCGAGGGCTTCACGCAGCTTGCTCTCCTGGAGTTGCCGGAGGATCGAGGGCTTCCGATGCTTGCCAGAATCATCGGAAAACTCGCCGCCGTCTCTCTGACGGCTCTTTTTCTTGTCGATGAACAGAGCGGCGCAGTTGGATATGGGCTTCCATAGTGATAGATGCATGTATGCTCCCCTTTGAAGAAACTTAGAAAATCATCAGAGGTGGATCAGGGCAGAAGCTTTCGAAAAAGGGTTAAGAAAAAGTGGGATTTTGAATCGGGGTCTCGAAATGAAGAAGAGGGAAAGAAGAGAAGACAAAACCCTAGAGATTCCCAGCATTCACGAGCTTTTTGAGTTGAATGGAGGGCTCTCGCTTTTGAAAATCCAAATCTTAGAGCAAGAACATAGCATTGACGAACTGACAAAGAGAAGAGAGCAGTGGAAACCACCTCAAAAGTAAAGGAAAAGAGCTCCTCGTAAAAAGAGGCGATTTGGTTCCAAGCGAAACCCTTTACCAAAGAGCCAAAGTCCAAGAATAAATCAGAAATCAGAAGAAGAAGAAGATGAAGAGAACAAACAATCATAAGCCATGTAATCAAAGAATCATGAGTACACAGGCAGGCAACAAGAATGAGGAACCCTAATTCTTACCCACCACTAAACAGCCAAATGAACAGATCTTGCCCTCAATTGAAGCCAAACCCTCGATCAAATAAGTCTCCCTCTCTCTCTCCCTCTCTCTCTGCTGCTCTTCACCTTCACCTTCACCAACCTCTGACTGCAACAAAATTAAAAGCACGCCATCTTCCCCATCAACCCCATTTACTCTGCTCCTATTGTCAATCCAGAATTTCAGTCAGTTTTTCCTCCTTATTTTCCCTATTTTTCAAATTGTCTGAAATTTTTTAATCAATATACCATCCAGTCGATTTCATACGTAGCTTTTGACTCAGAAATCGCTTCCCTACTCTTTTAAGAAATTATCTCTAAATAAAAAAAAATAAACAAGATAACTAATAATATGAGCGTTTAACCCGATCTGACCTAAATTTTAATTTAAGAAATCCGTCGCATTAGATTCTAGAGAACTATTCAGAGTCTAATAAAATTATTTTATATGAGTGTGATAAAAAATAACCGATAACACGAAAATATTCCCCCATATTATTCAAGTATTATTATATATTATTTAGGTATTATTGTGTTCTGGAAATATTTCTGGAGTTTTAATAACAAATAACAATACTTGAATAATACACAATAACATCTGAATAACATGAGATTAGAATTTCTTTGTGTTATCGGATAACTTTATTTATTTTTTCTGTCACCGTCACGTGACATGATTTTATTGAATAGAATCTTAAGCTAATTCTCCTGATTTTTATGAATTTACGGACTCATCATTTTCACAGAGGATTAAAAGAAAAAAAAAAGTCGCATTGACATTCAAGCCCTCATATAAAGCGAAATTTCCACAATTCATTTCAATATTTTGATGGTGGGCCCGTTGCCATCTTAAACCAATTTCTTTTTCCAGTGACGATCCGAAAAGTCAAAGTGCCAATAGGTGTAATTAGCACGGGGTCTCCTAACATTGGCCTTCAACAAATAAAAGATGTGCTTATCTGCTCGTTCATGTCTCACCCCTTCGCCGCTGACAATTATAATAATAATAATTTCTTAAATTATTTTTTAAATGAAAATCCTGCTGTATATTTATTTTTTAAAATATTTTTTTCTGACTTAATAAAAAGCGGGCCCTACATTCACATTTTTCTTTAGATAAAAAATTTAAATAGTTTAATTTAAGACGTGCTTTTTAGAGTAAAATTTTAAATATTTTTTTCGCTCGTTAATTTAATATAAATTTAGAAATGTTGAGGTTAAATTATGTTTATAGATTGTAATTTTATAAACATTCAAAATTATTTAATTGGAAATAATTTTGTTATTAATTTAGGTTTCTTTATTGGAATATGATTTTTCACATTTAAATGGTTTTAAAAAAAAATTTTTTGCTGAAAATTATTTTTATAGGAATTGCTAAAAAAAATGTCGCCTGTCAATAGGGTTGTTGACGATCAGATTTTGAGTTGAATTGAGATCGCCTTGAAATCAGCTTGTGGCTCGTTATATTTAATTATAAGATGAGCCAGCACAAAATTGAATCGAGCTTGAAATCGAAACAAACTCGCTCAAATTGAGTTATTTGGATCGGTTTCAATTCAAAATTAGCACGACCCCGATCAAAATTTAAATTAACGGATTCAAATTGAGTTTTTTGGATCCGTTTTAGCTTCAAAGCTGTTTGAAATTAGTTTTTGGCTTGTTATATTCAATTTTGCATGGTATTATATAAACTTTATAAATGGAAAATATTACGATATGATCTCGAGCTCGAGTCAATTTGTGTCTATTCATATTAACTCGAAATCGGCTAAAAAAAATCAATCAAAAATTTAGGCTTATAGCTCAGCTCCTTAATTTCGATGTGAGTTTGAACCCAAAAAAAAATTAAAGAAAACAAGGAAAGGGTTCTAAGTTTAATAAAGCCTTTGTCAAATTTGAGCACAGTTTTAAACTAAAAATATTTCGAAAATATACGGCTGGACAATTTAAAACCGTGAAGCAGAATTTTGAACACGAATGAGGGTGCACGCAATAAATAGCTGCATTTAATGTGGCCGGAGAGTCATGTGGTGGTCATAAATATTTGAGGTGAATTTGCATTTTCTTTTATCGCCGCAACACTTTGCCCATCCCCTTGCGTATATAATAATCTCTCCTAATTTTTTTTTTTTGGAATTGTAAGACATTTACATATTTAATGCCAAAAAAATTTTATATTTACATTTAGATAACCTTCGTATTAAAATTCTATAAATAAAAATATATAAAAGCATATCTGTGTGTGTGTGTTTTGCGTGCTCAAGTCAGTTGGTCGGGCATCTGCTTGTCAGTTGTAAGCCCTCTCTAGTCTGGGATTTGATTCCCCCATGTGGAGGATGTGATGCTCGAATTATTAGAAACATTGGGATAAGCGAAGCTCGTATATATATAAGCTGAATAATAAGTCTATGTAACATAGAGACTTATTATTTAGCATATATTAAATTTTATTTTCATGCACCGAATGAGTTGTATGCTATGTTTTGCCTAATCTTATCGAACACATTGTATATTTTCCAAGAAAGAGATGAGCTTTCATGAAGGATGTTGTTGACTTTGCAAATAGTTGCACTATTTTGTTGACCAATATGAACGCTCTTACAATCATGAAATAATATTATTTTATTTGAATTTATGAGAGCTCTATGATTATTATTGAAGCGTGCCAGAAAATTCGTGGTGGTAGAATAATGAATTACCGTCTTAACGTTGCACGAGAATTCAACACACACAGATAACACAAAAGAAGTAATCAGGAGAATGTAAATGTAAATTATTTTAAGATATTTAAAAACATGTTCGTGAATGATGAATTTTATTTCATTTTAAAAATATTAAAAAATAGCAATAATTTGTAGAATTAATACTACTCTATATTTTAATAATTTTCAAACTCTAACTTTTAGTATGTTACCGCACCAATTAGTCTATGCATTTTGACATCATCATATTAAATTTTTATTAGGAGTTTATTATTTTTTTGAGGTATATATAATTTGATTGGTGGACAACAATATTCGGCGCAGGACAATGTGTTAATGGCTCATCATTAAATGATAATTAATAGTGTGAACTTAATGTAAGTTATATAAGACATATAAAACTAGGTTATAATATGATTTGAGTGCCTATGAGTTGGTGCTGACGACTTTCGGGGATCATGCAACATGAATGTTTTTATTTATATCATATAAATGATATTGTATTTGACTTTTTGTTTTTGGTACAATATAAAAATTGATCATATGAAATAATTACTTAGAACATCCGACTTGTATAATATATGTGTGATGCCGGACACCTTTCATATTATCATATATAATAAAACGAGTTATATAAACTATTATTGTATGATATAATATCTTACATGACATATGGAACTAAAATAGTGCTTTATAATTATTATTTATATTTTGTTTATAGCACTTATATATATATATATATATATATATATA
>NW_018165452.1:198635-201173 GCF_001263595.1 Phalaenopsis equestris | reverse complement strand
GTGTGTGTGTGTGTGTGTGTGTGTGTGTGTGTGTGTGTGTGTGTGTGTGTGTGTGGAAACAGTAAAAAAATGACTTTTAACACATATATTACTTATTTTTGTTCATTAAATATAATTGTTTGTTAAGTCTTACTACATTATATATTTCCCAGTATAAAAGAGGTTGTTGATTTTGCTGATAGGACAATAGGGATTTTAATTCAGGTACGTAACTATCATTTGATTTTGTTGATGATCCTCACAAAAAGTAGAAATACCATCCTTATGAGATTGTGAGAGACCCGCTCTCTTATCCCGTGACACAACTCAAACTTTGAAAGCATTGAGATGCTCCTGTGAAATAACCATCCTTTGTAACACCTATTACTAGTTGTCATTTGAATGTTAATAGAATTTTTTTTATCGAGAGTATTATCGGGCATCTCCCAAGATATAATTAACCAAATGGGACACACCTCTTTAAAAGTGCTTTTGAACCCAATAGAAACTTACAGATTTGGTTGTTTGTTTACTTTAAAAGCATATATAGGTGTTTTTTCGTAAATATTCGTTTTAAAGTGTCTTGATCCGATCTTGTTTAGATGTGCATCCTTGACTCCATGATTCTTTTTAAATTCATATTCCTAGTTTTCATCTTATTTATCTAGTTTTCGATCTCTCCTCTTCTTTGAATCGTTCCGACGGTTCAAGTAAGATGGCTCTTTTGAAAAGAAAAATCTTAAGAGAATTATTAGACAGTCTTGCGACTCCAAAATTAAAAAAACATAAAAGCCAGAGGTAGACAAACTAACATAATAAGATGAGAGAAAGAGCCAAAGGGGCTATACTTCACATTGAAGGATTATCTCAAAATTCAAAAACTTAAATATTTATGTATTTATGTGCTATTTAACATTATCTAATGTACACAGACCAAACAACTTCACTACAACTTCACTGAGAGCCATACATTGTAGTGGTTCATGTCCCAACGCATCGACACCCTAGCAATCAATAGCAAGTCTCCGATCACTCTCGTTGTATCAATACAAGTACAAAAATTTGATTTTTTTTTTGTGGCTATTATTATTTGCAATAACAATTAATTTTTTTATTTTAATTAAGAAGGAGAAGTATGAGCAACTTTGAGAGAGGCAAAAGAGATGACGTGCCAAACCTGACTATCCGTCAGCAGCATTGATAGCTAGTCTACCACCGATCAATCCGATTTTGAGCTATGGATGCAGGCAGCGGGGAAGAACAAGAGGGTGTGCAACCTAGGTTCTAAGGGCATTGTTTTTAAGGTTGAGCGCTCTCTTGTTGGTGTTGGTGGCCCTAGATCATTACAAGCTCAACATGACGAGCTTGTCAGGCAGGTCAGCATCATGAATTAAAAGCTTTGAAAAATGCTTGAAGGCTAACAGATGGACGCAGATGGTTTAGCATGCCTGACAGAGAGTTTTGATCATCGGGGCAAACGACATATGAGGCTTGTCGACATGGATGTGGAGGGCGGGGAAGAGGATGAGTAGCAAGATTATGATTTTCATTATGTGTTTGATGATGCTCTCCAACCAGAGGGGGCTGGTGTTTTTTTTTTTTTTTTTTTCTTTTCTATTTATGTGAACATTCATTCTATGTTGTTGTAAACTTTGAACGTTTATATCTTATTTGATTATGAAAATCTAATATTAATGTTTAGACTAGGTTATTTTTTTAGTTATGATGATGGATAGGTAAGTTATTACGATGCTCGTATTTGTTATGTGCATTTATACGAAAATCTAATCTTTATTTTGTATTTTTTTGTTCCTCACATGTGCAATTACCTGATCAAAATATGGCGACATAATTCCAACACAAGCAAATTTGCGCCAGACTTTGGTCGATGCAAATTTGTGTCAAGCTGTAGCGAACGTAAAAACCGACGTTGATGTTGCATTGATCAGTTATCCAACAAAAATTTATAATGACAGAGATTTTGAATGCTAAATCCGACACAAAAATAGTTCGATGCGAATGTCAACGCTACTTCGTTTACTGATGCTCGTTTTAATGATATTTTTTTCCGACGCAATTCTTACCATAATTCTAATAGTACAACCCAAACATGGCTACCCTAAACCTAACCCATATAACACATTTAATATTAGGAGAACAATTATTTGAGTCAAAATCCAGTCAATTTATGAGTCAAACTCATATCAATTTTGGATAGAGAGTCAAATTTAATTAAATTTCAGATTAGCTGGTCATTTTCGAGTTGGCAAGTTAGCCCAAATCCAACCCACAAATTAAACAGGTTAAAAATCTTAACCCGAACCCAACCCAAGAACTTTTGAGTCAACCCAAATACAGATTTTTCGAGTCGACATTCCTAAATAGATGCACCTTTTTGTTAAAATATATAAACTCTATTATAATCATGAAACAATATAATTTTATTAAATTTATGATAGCACTGCCCTTATTATACATAAATCTCAGGTATGTAAATTATTTTGACATATTTATAATTCTAAAATCTTATATATATATATATATATATATATATATATA